>NC_133326.1:427320035-427620035 GCF_042186555.1 Aquarana catesbeiana
CCCAGCAGCTATTATTTTGTACCACCCTCCTCCCCTTAGATCATAAACAGGGCCCTTCTATTCATGCCCTGCACAACCTGTTGGCACTATCTACCTGTTGCCCAAACTACCAAACTTTAAACTCTTCAAATCCCAACGGAAGTTTCAGTAGGTGTACGGGGATGTCAGGTTTGCTATAAAACCTTTCTTCAGGGGTAATCTGGGTACAACCAGGTGTTCCTGCTATATCCATGCCAAGGGCAAGAGATGTACTATAGACTCCCGGAGGTAGTGTACCCTGCTAAGTACAATTTAACCTGATGCTGAAAACGTGCATCATTAGACATGTGATACCAGTACCCTGGCCTCAAGTATTTTTAACTTTTGTTTAGAACCAGTTGGGACACTACCCCGGCATCCATTAGACATGACCCCCTCCTGTGCCAACGTTGTTGCCTTTTCCCATAGTACAACACCTTCCTTTCTCCAGCACTCATCAGTACCAGTCATGTTAGGCTGCCCAGACTCAAACCATAGTAGGGTCTGATAGGATAGTACCCAGATTGACCGTGATATCTGCACAATGTTCCATCCCTGCCATTAGGGATGAGAACAGTGCAAGTTAGCCTGGAACTGCATCATCCACCAATCTATTATGACTCATAGGCAACCTGGATACTACTCCCACCTGCCTGTCCTTGCAAAGTGAAAATTGACACACTGAGAGAGTCAGTCACTTCTCCAGGGTCCTGGATGCTGGACAGAGCAAGTTGGCTTTCCTAACCCCTTCCCTGATATATAGCACAAGACCTCCCAATGTGGTCTTGAGTATCTCCAGCTCCATAGTGTTTTAAGGTACCCAGTGCCCCACCTACAGCTCCAACTGCAGTCTCCATTAAGCCTCTCTTTATCCTAAGTATGGGAAATAGTCTGAATACCCGGACTGAAAACCACCTGCCAACAGGTACACTCAATTCTTTATAGAGGCTGCACCCCTTTTCCCTCCTTTATCAATTCGGTAATCAGACAAGGCTATCCTTCACCCATACAAAATAAACTACCTACACTCTTCAGACAGGACTCGCATGAATGACAGGGGCATAGTGCAGCACTGTGGCGCTGGTCTTCCTGGCATGCAGGACACAGACAACTAGTTAAGGTACACAAGGAGTCTAGGACAGGAAGGACACCTATGGGTATTAACTGAGGAGAATACAGCATGCCCACACATATAACCAAAGTGAGGGTCCTTGGAACAGCCAAGAGCTGGTAACACTCCACACAATCTTCCTGCACAAATCTTCTCCAGATATAGTGAATGCGACCTAACACAACCTAATTGTAACAGTAACAAGCCTCCATCCCTGATATGTATACAACAAAAGGAGGAAAGCAATGGGACTTTGTATGAGGCAAGTCACTGAATACATACCTTATTCAATTAATTTATAAAATTATTTATTAATAACATCACATTATAGAGGGTGTCAATCTGTAATACAGGACACAATATACACTGTAATGTAATACATTTGCATGAATATGTAATAGTTATACAGAGTAAGATAAAACGTAATAAGCATTATAGATGCAAAAGGACACTCATCCATTCATAAAAGTTCAATGAACATAATTGATTTTTCATGGTGAGCCAAAATTGTCTAAGCATCCGTTCGATGTAACTCGACGCACGTTTCATGGCTCATGCCAATCATCAGGAGTAAAAAGCTCTGAAATTAAATCAGTGATATCTATAAGTATAGGATATCCTTTAAACGGAGAACAATCTCTCAAAATAAAGGTGTGTAACTTATAGTATGGTCAAATGGTGATGCCCAACCATAAATCCAAGGGAAGAAGAGGGACAAGGATGATCATCTCCCCCGGGGCTGAGGTGAGGAGTCCCATCCAGGCCAGAGACAACAGCCAGGTGACCATGTCATGACCATGTGAATCTGGTGTATGCTTAACAGTCCACACTGCTCTGCAAGGGTAGGAAAATGAAACCACGTGAAATTATTGTGTTGAAGTAATGAAATGAGCCTATACCTGTGAATGAGTGAAGTGTATGAGCTAAAAAAAACTACAGCCAAAAAACCTAACTGCTAAAAATAAAACCAAAACCACCGATGGATGGTGGACTGTGTAATAAACCCAAAAAGATGTGATGAATGTGAATCCAACTAAATTGCCTTGTGTGTGGGTCTGTGGCTGTAGACATGCCTAATGTCCTGCTTGTGTGAATGGTCCAAGTGAAATGGTCAGCTGGCCAGCCTGAGCAGCTTATATCCCTGGCAAAGGGCGGGTCCCCACCAGCATCATGAGCCCCAATTGCATGGAAAGAGGGAATATGCTCAATGCTCAGGCAAGTTAATGCACTGAGCAGAGTATCAAATCGTGATGCCGATGCATAGGAGGCAAGACCCCGCCCCCCAACCTGCATAAGGGATTAGTGGGGGGGAGGGAAAAGACTGCCCCCCCCCCCCGGCAAGGGGGCCCATCCATGGCCAAATAAAGAAGTACACTATATTGTAGCCCATAAAAATGTGTCTAGTTACTGGCAATGAAAGCCAGGATATAGCATTATAGATGTATATGGTGATTTGAAGATTTGAAAGACAAGTGGCTCATTGTAAGGGAGATGTAAAAGTGGATGAGTGATTATTGATGTTAAGGTGTGGCAGGTCGCTGGGAAAGTGGGTATCTTCTACCCTAATCTGGCAATATAGTAAATGCGACCTAACACAACCTAATTGTAACAACGACAAGCCTCCATCCCTGATATGGACTCACACAAAACTATACAATATGAAGCCAGACCTATACACTCTCGACTTGTATGCAATCAGGCAGGCCCTCGTACTACACATCTGCAGGCAAATCCTAAAGGAAATTGGAAAACAAAAATTGCATAATGTGTATCCAGCTCGAGGAACTGCTGCTACCAAACACAACTGGCCAAATGGCAAAGAAAAATCCCTTGCAGCACTGAGGCGCCGGGATCACTGAACAGTAGCGGGTACACGCCGACCGGTGTGCCTTGAAACACACAGATATTCATTAGGTAATTGGTAACAAATAGCCACATAAAAAACAGACAAACAGGAAACTCTAGGAGAAAATAGGATTGCATGGTGACACGGAAGGAAACAGGTGTGAACTACACTTGGGGACACACAGATAGCTAGGCACATTTAACATACCTTAGCCAGACATGGCTGGGCGTGAAAATAATTACAATAGCAGGGGGGTTAAGCAGTCTTAAACACAAGTCTACCCGAAGTAACATCAGACCTTTACCCTTTAAAGCCATGAAACCCAATTATCGAAAGCTAATAAAATTTAGTAATAAAGATTCCATTTTTCGCCTAGAAACAAACAATGGCTATATACCTGTAACAAGACATTAGGATATGAAACAAATATACATTACATTACATAAACGGTGCACTTTTTTTTTTTTTTTTTTAAATACCAAAAATTGTTGAGCTCAACTTATTAATATGTATTACTTAATACATGTTAATACTACATGGAGTTATTTTTATTTTTATTTTTTTTTTATATGGTATACCAATATTCCCCCCCCCCCCAAAAAAAAATGTATTCACCATGGTAAGAAAAAAAATTAGCAACTCGTAATCTTTTAGCGGTACCATTTTATCAACAAATAATACCTCACCACAAAAAACCTCTCCAGAACTGTCTGTCTGGAAAACAAACACATTTTAGTAAATGCACCTTTCAATTCACTATTACAAATAAATCTAGGCTTACGTAATTTGCATGTCAATACAGTTCGCTTTACATTCTCACAGATCTGGTGAGAAAGAAGGGGGGGGGTCATTTGGGTGGGCTGTCAGCAGCTGAGACAAACATCACACAACATATATTGCATATTCCACACACTCACACAATTAGCTAGGTTAAAGACTAACTCTAGACATCATACATATCAGCATGTTTTCTCCTTTCGTCTTCCAGGACAGCCTCTGAGACATAGGGCTCCTCCCTCCGGGACAGGAAACGCGTATACCAAGTCTTAAAAGGTGGTCCTCCAGGCCTCCCTCTTCAGTTATTGTGTTTCATGCCGGACGGGAAGGAGCACGCTAAGGAACCAAGGGAGCTCCATGTCTCAGGACTGTCCTGTGAAGAGCCCCTGGCGTTGACTCTCCCCTGCCTGGGCAACCCTCTGTCCTGCTAGGGAAGAGTAAGGTGCTAAGCTCCACCGCTGCTGTTAGCTCGGAGAGAGTTGGACCTTTGGTGACTACAGTCACGTCCACCTACTAAAATGCTGTACCTGTCCTGTTGTTTCAGGTGATTCAGGTGATTC
Source organism: Aquarana catesbeiana (assembly GCF_042186555.1). Classification (NCBI taxonomy): domain Eukaryota; kingdom Metazoa; phylum Chordata; class Amphibia; order Anura; family Ranidae; genus Aquarana; species Aquarana catesbeiana. The sequence continues at coordinate 427,324,348 of NC_133326.1, forward strand.
CGGCTGGCGAGCGAGAGACGCTCGTTCGGCCATGCCGCACTTCCGTTCGGAGAGGGAGGATGAATCTCAGCGTGTGGCGTAGATGGGCGGGACTTCTGCGTTCCAACGATCGGAAGTGACGAAAGGTACTTCCGGCGGAACCGCGTCAGGGGGCGCCGTGAGACGTGGTTCTGGTCTCCAAAGCGCAGCGGTGGATACACAGGCATCCGGAGTGGTGTGTAAAGCTCAGCAAGGCTGCGCAAGGCACCAGGAACATGGAGACAGCTGCACAAGCAATAGACTCCGGTTCGGTTGGCTCCGGCACCTCTCGGGTAAGGTGGTGAGGGTGGACCATTCCTTACACTGGGGGGTCAGGGTTCTTGGGACCCAAGTATCTCCCTCCCTGGGTGGGGAACCTAAGGTGATGGGCTGGGCACTTCCTAGGCTGACCCTAGCACAGTGGTGGTTGTCTTTTCTGTTTGGTTTTCAGGTAACGCTTTTTTCGAGGCACCAGACAGGGCCAGCAAGAAACATTGGACAGGCCATAAAGGACGTGGAAGAGGAGGAATCCTATTTAATTCTCCTCAAACCACCTCAAAACCCCAGTGACTCCTGTGTCCCAGTGGGAGGGAGACTGGGGGAGTTCCTCTCACAATGGACCAGCTCAACTCCAAGTCTGTTCATTTTAGATATCATAAGAAATGCTTAGACTGGAGTTCAAATCTTTTCCCCCCACAAGTTATCAGGTTACCCAAAGACCGGGAAAAAGTGAAAGCTGTAGGCCTATTATTAGGGGACCTAGTGGATCAAAGAGTCCTTATACAGGTGCCTGAGCAGGGTCAGGGTGTATACTCCTATGTGTTTGTTGTGAGAAAACCCACAGGGAAGTTCAGGTTAATCCTGATCCTTATTCCCCTGAACCAGTTTGTAAAGTACAAGCGATTCAGAATGGAATCAATATTTACCATAACCAACCTCCTCTTTCCAGGCTGCTTTATGGCCACGGTAGATCTCAGGGATGCATACCTGCATATCCCTATACATCAGGAATTTCAAAAGTATCTCAGGCTAGCAGTCGGAGTAAATTCAGAGGTTCTGCACTTCCAGTTCCGGGCACTACCCTTTGGTTTGTCCTCCTTCACCGAGGATCTTCACGAAGGTGCTAGCAGAGGCTTTAGCTCTGATGCCCCGTACACATGGTCGGATTTTCCGATGGAAAATGTCCGATCGGAGCGTGTTGTTGGAAATTTCGACCGTGTGTGGGCTCCATCGGACATTTTCCGTCGGATTTTCCGACACACAAAGTTGGAGAGCAGGAGATAAAATTTTCCGACAACAAAATCCGTTGTCGGAAATTCCGATCGTGTGTACACAAATCCGACGGACAAAGTGCCACGCATGCTCAGAATACATAAAGAGATGAAAGCTATTGGCCACTGCCCCGTTTATAGTCCCGACGTACGTGTCTTACGTCACCGCGTTTAGAACGATCGGATTTTCCGACAACTTGTGTGACCGTGTGTATGCAAAACAAGTTTGAGCCAACATCTGTCGGAAAAAATCCTAGGATTTTGTTGTCGGAATGTCCGAACAAAGTCCGACCGTGTGTACTGGGCATTAGAGTCAGGGCAATTGCAGTGATTCCTTACCTGGACGATCTCCTGTTTGTGGCCCCCTCTTTCCATCAACTAGAGAAGGATCTGCAGGAGGCCCAGAGTTTCCTCCTATCTCTCGGATGGCTATTCAACAGAGAAAAGTCCCAGCTAACCCCATGACAGGAGGTCCTGTATTTGGGGTACAGGATATCCTCAGTAGAGATGAAAGTGTTCCTCCCCAGGGAGAAAATGCTGAAGGTGGATCAGGCAGTAGCCCAGCTTCAATCCAATCAGGTCGTCAGGGAGGTTATGAGAGTTCTGGGTCGGACGTCTTGCTTCCCTGCGGTTCCTTGGGCAAGACTTCATCAGCGGCCTTTGCAGAATCTCATGCTGCGTTTCTGGGACGGCAGAAAACAAAGCCTAGATCTACCCATGCGTTTACAAGCAAAAATCAAGAGGACTTTATGGTGGTGGCGAACGCATCACAATCTGGCGATTTGGTCTTTCCTGGGCCCGTCCTGTAGCCATAGTGATGACTACCGACGACAGTGCATGGGGATGGGGCGCTCACCTGGAGGAGTCCTTAGCTCAGGGAGCTTGGTTACCAGTGGAAGCCTGTCGATCCTCAGAGGGAGCTTCTGGCAATCCTAAAGGCTATAGAGGCCTTTCAATCCCGGATAGGGGGTTTACACCTACAAGTGGTTCTGGTCGGACAGACAATGTGGCGGCCGTCGCATATGTGAACAAACAGGGATGCACAAGGAGCCCTGCCCTACAGGACATAGCCAACAAAATTCTGTGCTGGGCTGAGGTGAATTTGGCCTCATTGTCGGCCATTCACCTGAAAGGCTCTCAAAATTCGCTGGCGGTTTTTCTCAGCCGCCAGCATGTGTATCAGGACGAATAGTCCCTCAACATAGATGTTTTCAGGGAGATTGTTCAGTGTTGGGGACAACAGACGTGGACCTCTTTGCCTCGGAGGCCAACAAGAAGGTGGCACAGTTCTTTTCTGTCCACCCATGGGATCAGTCCACAGGTATCCCTTTGGCAGATGCCTTTGCCAACCCTTGGCAGTTCAACATGTTATGCCTTTCCTCCAGTTCGGCTGATAGCTGCGGTCCTTCAAAGATTTCTGGCAGAATCGACGAATCTCATCCTAGTGGCACCATTTTGGCCAAAAAGGCCCTGGTTTGCCATCCTGAAGAGACTGGCCATTTGTCCTCCTTTACCCCTCCCGGTCAGAGAGGATTTGATTTCCCAGGGCCCGATTCTACACCCTCAGAGAGCCTCAGACTATCAGCCTGGTATCTGAGGAACAGCTGTTGAGAGCGCAGGGGTTTTCAGATGGCGTAATTAGAACTCTTCTCGAGTGCCATAAACTGGTAACCAGGGCAATTTATACCAAGGTATGGAAAAGATTTAATTCCTGGTTGGAAAAGCAGGGGCTGAGTCATCCTGGGATTCCGGCAGTCCTGGATTTTCTTCAGGCAGGGGTAGAACTGGGCCTTTCGGTTAGTACACTGAAGGTTCAGACTGCGGCCTTGAGTATTTTCTTGCAGACCTCGCTTCAACAGAATCGATTTGTTAAAAATTTCTTCAAAGCACTGTCGAGGTCCAGACAGGTGAGGGTTGCAGCCTGCCCCACTTGGGATCTAGCATTGGTCCTCAGAGCACTTACTGGTAGTCCCTTTGAACCCCTGGAGAATTCTGGGTTAAAGTGGGTGGTACTCAAAACAGTTTTTCTGATGGCTATCACATCAGCCAGAAGGATGAGTGATTTGCAGGCTCTCTCTATTAGGGAGCCATTTTTGTTGATTCGGGAGGACAAGGTCGTTCTGAAGACAGATTCCAGTTTTCTTCCTAAAGTAGCATCTACGTTCCATAGATCCCAGGACATTATTGTCCTGCCGACTTTCCGTTCCACCTCAGAAGCAGATGAGGAGGAATCTTTAAGTTTATTGGACATTAAGAGAAGCCTTTTAGTTTATTTAGAAGTCACTGGAGGTTTTAGGAACTCGGACTCTTTTTGTTAATTTTTCGGGGGCCCGCAAGGGTTGCAGGGCCTCTAAATCTTCCATCGCTAGATGGATAAGAATGGCAATAATAGAAGCCTATAGGTTGGAAGGTAGACAAGTACCATTAGTTAAGGCACATTCCACCAGGGTAGTCTCTGTTTCATGGGCAGAGAGGGCCGGAGCCTCTCCGGAGGTCATCTGCAAGGCAGCAACATAGTCCAGCTACTCAACGTTTGCTAGACATTACCGTCTGGATTTATTGTCTGACAAAGAGCAGACTTTTGGACGAAAGGTCCTCCAGGCAGTGGTCCCGCCCTGACAAAGTAAGTTTCTTGCTTATCCTCTCAGAGGCTGTCCTGGAAGACGAAAGGAGAAAACCAGAGTTGGACTTACCGGTAACTCTTTTTCTAGGAGTCTTCCAGGACAGCCTGGTTCCTGTTTATATTTAACTGGTGTTGGAGTTATGTACTGACGTGGTGTTAGTGTATTATGTCTTTCAGAGCCTTCCGGTAGTTCTTTGGTAAACTGAAGAGGGAGGCCTGGAGGACCACCTTTTAAGACAATTGGTATACGTGTTTCCTGTCCCGGAGGGAGGAGCCCTATGTCTCAGAGGCTGTCCTGGAAGACTCTTAGAAAAAGAGTTACCGGTAAGTCTAACTCCGGTTTTCTATAATAACTTGTACTTCTTCTTAAACCCATAACATCTGTTTGGTAAGATTAAAATTCTTTCAGAAACCCATCCCATTTAATTAGACCCTTCTCCACCTGTATGGGGGCAATTTAAAAAAAAAAAAACTCTTACCTTCCAGGGATTTATTCCTGCAGAAACACCAGGGATAGAACATTGTTGGTACATACCTTAGGTGTGGTGTCCTCCTGAATGCAGACATACCCAAATCCGTTGCTCTGTTATAGCCTCTATCTGACTGGGCAACTGAAGTCAAATGGCCATGTAATCTTTGTGTGATGAGCACGGTACAGATCTTCCCATACTTTAAGTTTTAACCTTTCTTAGAAAACCTCTTCCCCGTCCAACAATCCCAATCACAAATATACTAGGGCCCATATTTAACCCATCCTTACGGACGCTTGGACCCTGACTTGATTTCCAACCTTTTATAGGTTGATCCTCCAGAGGTAGCGACCCTCTGGACCGTGATTGGGTTGACAGGTACCGCCCCTGTCACCATTGCTGCTTTTTTTTTCACTACTTTGTCAGAACAATTCCCTGTCCTAAATATAGTCCTTCAAAAAATTAGCCTGGAGATTTTCCAAACTATAATGGTTAAATCTCCTCCGTGGACTTTTTTAGAAGTATTCAAAAAAAAAAAAAAAGCTTAAAGTTTTGTTATCTACTGATAGATGACAATTCCTATCAGCTTCTGGGTATCTTGCCAACAAGGACCGGGCGATTGTATACGGCCCCAATCCTGACAATTCCTCATCGTCCCCCTGTTCATCACTGTCACTACTCTGGGGATGTTGGTCTAGTGGCTGTCCCTGCTTGTCCCTACTCCTCAGCATCATTTGGTGTTTTCTTTTCTTAACTCTCACCATAAAAATATTCACATCAAGCATTTCTTTAATTTGTTCTTAAAAGTACCTCTTTTAGATTATTTCTTTCCAGCGATCCCAATCTTGAATATATTTTACCACCCAAGGCCCATATTTACAATGGACCTTGAACTGATTCCCCAACCTTTTTACAGGTTGCCTTTACTCCAGAGGTAGCTACTCAAACTCAATAGTTCAATCCCTCCCATGGACTTTTCTGAAGTATTTTAAAAGAAATGCTTAAAGAAGGGCTATTACTTTGATTATCTCAAGAATGATTAGCACTAACTTGGATAATCCTAACCCTATGAGTGCTTGTAGTACAGGAGGCAGTCAACTGAGGCACGCCTAATTTCAATATGATTTGTAGCAGTTACAATATAGCCAGTGTTTACAGGTCTAATTATGAAGCTCACAATCCCCAATTAGTAGTTTACAACGAGACAGATTCATACTGGGGCTGAAACCACTAATCGACAACGAATCGATTGTGAAAATAGTAATCGATTAGTTTCATAATTGATCAATCGGCCAGTAACACAATGGGTTTAAAAAAAACAAAAAGGGCAAACAATCGCCACTGCAAATATTACTTTACCCCTTACAGTAGTGACTATTTGCCCCTCCCTGCATCACAAAGGGCCAACCCTAGCCTTCTCAACCCCATTATGTTAATAAACGTCCTAGACCTGACATCCATGTGCCCTCTGGTGCCTCTTGCAGAAAAGCACCACAGTTCACCTACATGGCTTCCCATGAGACACGCTCACATCTATACTTTTTTTTTTCAGCCGCAGTGCATTTGGAAAGCGTCAGGGACTTTTTTTTAATTAAATTTTTTTTTAAACGCAAAACGGTGCTTCTTTGGTTCAATATACTTCAATGGAGAAGCTGCAGAAAAGCATGTAATGCGTTTTTGCAGCAATTTGTGTTTTTTAACCAGTTACCAACCGGCCCATAGTCAAATGACGGCTGCAGGGCGGTTGGATAACTCTGGGATCACGTACTATGACGTGATCCCAGAAAACCCCTCCCGCGTGCCCCCTGGGGGGCGCACATGGGAACATCATGGATCAGAGGACCCGGCGCATCACGGATCACGGTGATGGCTGATCACGGCCGTTTACCATGTGATTGCTCCGTCACGGAGTGATCACATGTAAACAAACCGGCGTCGTGTCATGACGCCGGTTCCTCCCTCCCCACTCTGTACCGATCGGTACAGAGGGGGAGGGATCGGATGGCAGCCTTCGCTTTGGGCTGGATGTGTAGTGCCCACAGCGCTGCTCAGTGACATGTGCAGTCGCAGCCATGGATCCATCCCTCCATGCTCAGCATTACCCTGCACTACTCTGCAATTCCCTGTACAATACTCTGCAATGCCCTGTGCATTACTCTGCAATTCCCTGTGCAATACCCCGCAATAATCTGCCATGCTCGGCCATGCTCAGTCGTACTCGGCCTCTGTATGTGGCCAGACTGTGGAAGTCTCACACATGTGGTATCGCCGTACCCAGGAGGCGTAGGAGAATCTATTTTGGGGTGACATTTTTGGTATGTACATGCTGCGTGTTAGAAATATTGTATAAATGGACAACTTTGTGTTAAAAAAGTGCGTTTTAACCACTTCCCGCCCGCCGGCCGTCATATTACGTCCTTGACTTTGTGCGGGGATATCTGAATGATGCCTGCAGCTACAGGCATCATTCAGATATCAGCTTTTTCAGCCAGCGTTTCCCTACACCATAAGAACAATCATAGCGGCTGTTCCACTGCTTGATCATTCTTACGGGAGGCGAGAGGGGACGTCGCCCCCCCCCCCCCGCCGCCCTCAGGTGCTTCTATCGACTCACCGCTACGATCGAAGCCAAGATTGTTTGTTGGGTTTTTTTATTTTTTTTTTTATTTCAGGCTTCCCAGCCTAGAGGTGAGATGATTATTGACCCCATTTCTCACTGTAAAGAGGACCTGTCATGCCACATTCCTATTACAAGGATGTTTACATTCCTTGTAATAGGAATAAAAGTGATCAAAAAATTTATTTTTTGGACAAAAGCGTCAAACTAATATAAATAAAGTAAAATGAACAATAAAAAAATAATTTTTTTTTCCCCCCGTGTGCTCACGTGCAGAAGCGAATGCATATGTAAGTCCCGCCCACATATGAAAATGGTGTTCAAACCACACATGTGAGGTATCGCTGCGATCGGTAGAGCGAGCGCAATAATTTTGGCCCTAGACCTACTCTGTAACTCAAAACATGTAACCAGTAAAAAATTTTAAAGCGTCGCCTATGGGGATTTTTGAGTAGCGAAGTTTGGCGCCATTCCACGAGCGTGTGCAATTTTGAAGGGTGACATGTTAGGTATCTGTTTACTCGGCATAACTTCATCTTTCACATTATGCAAAAACATTGGGCTAACTTTACAGTTTTTTTTTTTTTTTAAAGCACAACTGTTTATTTTCCAAAAAAAGCGTTTAAATAACTGCTGCGCAAGTACCTTGCGAGATAAAAAGTTTCAACGACCGCCATTGTATTCTCTAGGGTCTTTGCAAAAAAAACATATCTAATATTTTGGGGTTCTATGTAATTTTCTAGCAAATAAATTATGATTTTTACATGTAGGAGAGAAATGTCAGAATTGGCCTGGGCACTCCAGAACGCCTGAAGGTGCTCCGTGCATGTTGGGCCTCTGTATGTGGCCACGCTGTGTAAAAGACTCACACATGTGGTATCGCCGTACTCTGGAGTAATAGTAGAATGTGTTTTGGGGTGTAATTTGGGGTATGCATATGCTGTGTGTGAGAACCTGCTAATATGACAATTTTGAAAAAAAAATTAAAAAAAATCTTGATTTTGCAAAGAATTGTGGGGAAAAAATTACAACTTCAAAAAACTCATCATGCATCTTTCTAAATACCTTGGAATGTCTTCTTTCCAAAAAGGGGTCATTTGGGGGGTATTTGTACTTTTCTGGCATGTTAGGGTCTCAAGAAATTAGATAGGCCGTCAGTACTTCAGGTGTGATCAATTTTCAGATATTGGCACCATAGCTTTTGGACTCTATAACTTTCACAAAGACCAAATAATACCCACCGATTTGGGTAATTTTTACCAAAGATATGTAGCGGTATAAATTTTGGCAGAAATATATGAAGAAAAATTACTAATTTGCAAAATTTTATAACAGAAACGAAGAAAATGCATTTTTTTACAGAATTTTCGGTCTTTTTTCTTTTATAGCGCAAAAAATAAAGAACCCAGCGGTGATTAAATACCACCAAAAGACAGCTCTATTTGTGTGAAAAAAAGGACAAAAATTTCATATAGGTACAGTGTTGCATGACTGAGTAATTGTCATTCAAAATGTGAGAGCGCTGAAAATTGGTCTGGTTATTAAGGGAGTTTAAGTGCCCAGTGGTTAATCTGACCAACAACAAATTGGGCAAAAAAAAAAAAAAGCAAAATCACGTGCGCAAAAATCAAAATGCACAGCAAAAAGCACTGCAGAAACAGATCAAAAGCAAACTGCATAGGTGTGTACCGAGCCTTATGCTGGCCACATGGATCAATTTTCAGACAAGAATATTCAGACGAAAAATCTTTGTACATTCACTGAATGAAAGAATGTTTGAAATTTTAACTTGTTTTTAACATTCTGTTTTTAAAAACAATGTAATTTCTGAACGAAAACCGCATACACTGTCTGAAAATTCCCTTGACCAAGAAGTTCCCTATTATCTCCAAATCTTCCCATCACTGTAGTTGAAAATAAACGTCGACCCGACCCCACTAACGATTAGAGACTCAAAAGAACGCTCCCAAAACAACATTTTTTTTTTTTAATAAAAACAATTGATCACTGAGTGTGATGATATCCACCAGACTCACCCCCCAACAGTACACACAGCATACATCTTCCAATAGCATACACAGCATATCTCTCCTCTAATAGTCCACACAGTACATCTCCTCCAACAGTACACACAGTATAGTCACTTTACAAGTCGCAGACCATTGATTTCAATAGCACCAGTCCCAATCTATGCGACTCAAAGCTGCAGCTACTATGAAAAGGTACCTGCACCACTCTGATGTGACTCCGACCCAGAGTAAATTTGGATCAAAGTTGCGTTCAAAGCCACACCTCAGTCACACTCTCAATTGTGCAACCTTGGCGTTGTACCAGTGGATATGTAGCTCTATGCCCACAGGTGTGTTTTAATTACAACGAACTGCCTAATCTCATTCAAAGGGGCAACTGAAATAGCTTTTTGGCAGAGAGGCACATATCCTTTTCCATTGCTTCCAAGATTCCAAATGGAGCCCTCATCATTCGCACTTACAATTTCATTTTTTATATACATTATTCAATATCAGTTTCTTCAAAGTATTAGTATAGACAAAAGGTAAAAAGGAAAGTTCTGAAGTTTTTTAGTCTGGGTATTCAGACGGGAGACAGGTGAACACAAGACATAAGAAAAAAATGCTTAGCGTTTCTGGGGTTAGGTATAAACCAGCTCTGTCTTCCATACAAGAAATCACATTCACCCAAACGTTAAACTTTCTCACGCAGGGGGCACCATCTGACATGGCTATGTTTACCTACCTCACTTATATGCTTAATGATGCATAACATAAGTGATTAAAACCTTTTATCCATATGAATCAACCCATGAAATTAAGAATGAATGATACCTGTGCGAATAGGATAACAATCTAATTTATTTAAACTTACTATTGTACAGAAAAACTTGTATTAATTCGAGGTTAGCAACTATAACATAAATGATACAACCTTAAAAACAACGATGTTACCAATGATACAACATATTGTTATAATGGTCATACACATGCTGTCAAGAGATTAATCGTATATTAAGGCAAAATCCTGTGATAGAAAAAGTTAGGGAAAAAGTAAAGTGAAGTAAGAGAATACATTACCCAGGCATTCTTACGTGTGGCCATGTAGCATCTCTAGGCTTTGGTTTTTATGTTGTTAGAATAACCCATTCCTACCAATCAAAACTCAGGATCACCTCATTGGTTCAGAAGTGGCATTGAATCCTGATTGGCTGAAATTTCAAGTCCAGTTGGCCATCATGCTTAAACATTAGACTTTTTGGTGCCTCTGTGTCTGGCTTAAAACAGTTAGCCCTCTTTGATCCTACTATAACCGGTTCCGAAATTAGCATATCAAGACCAAGTGGAGACACAACGTCTGATAGGGCCATCTCTTCAAACAATAGGGTAACTTAGTTGTCAACTGACCATTGAAGACATCAAACAGCTTTTGAGAGGCAGTGAATAGAAGTAAGCTGGGCCATAAGCTATTCAGTACACACATTCCTATAATATATATATATATATATATATATATATATATATATATATATATATATATATATACACACGCCTTAACCACTTGACAACTGGGCACTTAAACCCCCTTCGTGACCAGACCAATTTTCAGCTTTCAGCCCTCTCACACTTTGAATGACAATTACTCAGTCATGTAATACTGTACCCAAATGAATTTTGTGTCCTTTTTTTCATACAAATAGAGCTTTCTTTTGGTGGTATTTGATCACCTCTGGGCTTTTTATTTTTTGCGCTATAAATGAAAAAAGACCGAAAATTTAGAAAAAAAAACGCATTTTTCTTCGTTTCTGTGATAAAATTTTGCAAATTATTAATTTTTCTTCATAAATTTTGGCCACAATTTATACTGCTACATATCTTTGGTAAAAATAACCAAAATATTATTTGGTCTGTGTGAAAGTTATAGAGTCTACAAGTTGTGGTGCAAATCATAAAAAATTGATCACACCTGATGTACTGGTGGCCTATCTCATTTCTTGTGACCCGAACAAGTCAGGACAGTACAAATACACCCCAAATGACCCCCTTTTTGAAAGTAGACATTCCAAGGTATTCAGTAAGATGCATGGTGAGGTTTTTGATGTCATTTTTTCCCACAATTCTTTGCAAAATGAAGATTTTTTTTTTTTTCCTCCCATAAAATTGTCATTGTAATTGGTTATTTCTCTCACATGGCATGTGTATACCACAAATGATGCCCCAAAATACATTCTGTTACTCCTTCTAAGTATGGCGATACCACATGTGTGGGACTTTTTCACAGCCTAGCCACATAGAGAGGCCCAACATGCAGGGAGCACCATCAAGTGTTCTATGAGCATAAATGACACATCTAACTTGTTAACTACCTATTACACTTTTGAAGGCCCTGGAGCACCAGGACAATGGAAACGCCCACAAAATGACCCAATTTTGGAAAGCTAACACCCCAACGTATAATCTATGAGGCATAATGAGTCTTTTGAACGGTTCATATTTTTCCAGAAGTTTTTGGAAAATGTGGAAAAAAATGAAAACGCATTTTTTTTTACACAAAGTTGTCCATTTATAAGCTATTTCCAACACATAGCATGTACATAGCAAAAATGACACCTCAAAATACATTCTGCTACTCCTCCTGAGTATAGCGATACCACATGTGTAAGACTTTTACACAGCCTGGCCACATACAAGGAACACCGTCAGGTGTTCTAGGGACACATAGCATGCACATACCAAGAATTACACCCCAAAATACATTCTGCTGAGCAAAGGGTAAAAAAAAAGATTACCTGTGGTTTTAGTAGCACAGTTGTCCACAGGAGGATAGCACTGGTCCAGGCAGCAGGCAGGGACTTGGTCAGCAAAAGCGAACGCAATTGTCCAGGCAACAGACAGGAACACTGTCCATAGTCAGTACAGGCAGCAGGCAGGGATACTGTCCATATACAGTCCAGGGTCAGTGCAGGCAGAGATTGTCAGCAGTGCCAAAATATTGATCCTGGTAGTAGGCAGGAACATGGTCCATCCATGTGGTGTGGTCAGTTCATGCGACAGGCAGAGGCATGATGGCATAGGTCCTACAGGCAGCAGGCAGAAGTAGGGCCTCGTTCAGGACAGAATGGGGACAGGGGTAGGGGCTTCTCCCACCCAAATCTCTTTGAAGCCTCCGAGTCTCCAGACCCTAATCTAGAAATGAGAAAACAAAAAAATGTTTTCTTCATCCAGAAAAACAATTCTGGAGCCCCTCACATATGTGAGACCCCTGTGTTATGAATCCCACTAGCCCAGTAGCAGGGTACAAGATCAGTCCAAGAGGCAGGCAAAAAGGATGGTCAAACAGTCCAGGGTCAGTTACAGAGCAAGCAGAGGCATAAGGGATGTGAAGGTAAATGGCAGGAAGTGAGGGTTATGTTTACCATACTTCACTAATAATTTAGTGAAGTATGGTAACGGCGGAAACAGTTAACTATACAGAGGCCTGGTTGGGAAGGACATTGGGGACAATAAAAAGTAGTGTCTCTTCTCACTCCTCCTTTGGTGCACACCCGGCATTTTTTCTGCCGTTTTTGGCCTGTTGGTCTGGGGGGGATTTTTTCGGGAAAGTGGCGTTCGGACAGTCTACTAATCACATTGGATCGAATGGTTTCTGGTGGGCCGTTCGGGTATATAAGGGCAGTGATGATTTCCTCCTGGTATCCAAGGAAGTATTTGGGGCTTGCAGTGGATTTATGATAAATAACATAGCTGTTATATATGGCCAAATTGAACAAATATATCGAAACTTTTTTATACCACTGGTATGTTCTTCTCGTGGCAAGATAGGGTTCGAGCATCTGGTCGTTGAAGTCGACACCCCCCATATACTTGTTGTATTCAAAGATGCATGTGGGCTTTTGGATTACCCCATTCCTCCTGGTTATCTCCACGACGGTGTTATTGTGGATTGATGAAAGCACGTAGACGTCCCTTCTGTCCCTCCACTTCACAGCCAGAATTTCCTCATTCCTCAAGCTCGCCATTTCCCCTCTTCTTAGCTTTTTGTTCACAAGGCTTTGAGGAAAGCCCTTCCGGTTCTTCCTTATGGTGCCACATGCTGGAGTCTTCTGTCTGTGAAGATTTCGGAACAGGGGCAGACTAGAATAAAAATTGTCCACATATAGATGGTAGCCTTTTTCCAGGAGTGGGTTTATGAGTTCCCAAACGACTTTCCCACTCGATCCGATATATTCTGGGCAATTAGGGGGATGTAGCTGGGTGTCCTTCCCTTCGTATACCATGAAGGCATAGGTATATCCTGTAGCTCGGTCGCATAATTTATACATTTTCACCCCATAGCGGGCCCTTTTGGTGGGAATAAATTGTTTTATGCCCAATCTGCCACTAAATTTGACCATGGACTCATCCACACATATGTGCTGGTCTGGGGTAAATAACTGGGGGAAGATATCAGAAAAATATTTTAGTAGTGGGCGAATTTTATATAGCTTGTCAAAATGTGGGTCATTTCGGGGAGGGCACTGGGTATTGTCATTGTAGTGTAGGAATCTCATAATCATGAGATACCTGGTTCTGGGCATTACAGAGGAAAAGATGGGCATGTGGTGGATGGGGAGGGTAGACCAATAGGAACGTAATACATTTTTTTTGGTTAGTCCCATACAGAATGTGAGGCCCAAAAAAATTCTAAACTCCTCCACTGTTAGGGCTCTCCATTCGTAGGGACGGGCATAATAGGACATTGGGTTACTTGCTATGTATTGTTGGGCATATAGATTGCACTGGGCCACAATCGATGCAAGCATGTCCTCAGTAAAAATAAGGTTGAAAAAATCTAATGGTGAAAAATTTTCTGTATCCACCTGGACTCCTGGCTGGGCAGTAAAAGGGGGAATGATAGCTTCTCCTGAATTGGGTGGCAGCCATAAGGGGTTCTCAAGGGAGTAGGGAAGGCTGGCATGGGACCTAACCCTTTGGGCCTGAGGTGACACCCCACTGGTACGTGGACTTTGTCGAGGCACTGCGGTGCTGGTGGATGGCACTGCGGTGCTGGTGGATGGCATTGCGGTGATAGTGGATGGCATTGCAGTGCTGGTGGATGGCACTGCATCCTCACCAGTACATCTTCGTCTGGCGGGCGGACTCTCATCCTCCTCTGAGGCTGTCAGTGTACCACTGCTGAGGACAGGCTCGTAGTCCACGTCAGACTAAGAATCTGAATAGGAATCTGAAGCGGAGAGCTCCCCGTTGCTCTCGTCGGCCGCAAGAATATTATATGCCTCTTCGGCTGAATATACTCTTTGTGACATAGTGATGAAAAATGGCAGATATGTGGCACTGATGACACGTGACACTGGCAGATTGCACTGGTGATAGATGGCACTGATACGTGACACTGATGTGGTAGGTGACACTGGTGACACTGATGTGGCAGGTGACAGACAGGTGGCACTGACGACAGATGGCACTGACAGATTGCACTGATACGTGGCACTGATACGTGGCAGGTGGCACTGATGTGACAGGTGGCACTGATGTGGCAGGTGACACTGACAGGTGGCACTAACGACAGATGGCACTGACAGATGGCACTGATGACAGATGGAAGCACTGTGGCACTGATGTGGCACTGTATGGGCACTGTAGGGTGTTTCACTGAAGGCTCGGCAACTCACAGTAATGACAGATCGCTCTCTCTCCTCACACACGGTCTCTGTGTGAGGAGAGAAAGCCGGCAATGAGAGATGATCTCATATGTTTACATTTGAGATCATCTCTCGTTGGAAGCTCGGATCGCGCTGTAAACGGCCGCTGTGATTGGCCGTTTATGGCGATCTGTGACTGGCTGTGTCCAAGGGACACGGCCAGAGCAGAATTTCCCCGATGCGCGCTCCCGGGAGCGCGCATTGCGGAAGTGAACAGGAGGACGTCCAGGGACGCCCTCCCGGCAATTGGAGTCCGCGCTGTAGCCGTCTTTCGGCTATAGCGCGGACGTATATATATATATATATATATATATATATATATATATATATATATATATATATATATATATATATATATATATATATATATATATATATATATATATATATATATATATATATACATACATACATACATACATACATACATACATACATACATACATACATACATACATACATACATACATAAAACGGGGCATGGTAATTTAATTAGAAAGTCCTCACAATGGTTCCCTTGAAGCTCCTTGATATAAATAGTAATTTCAAAATATCCACATCACTCGCAGTCGGCTAGGGTAAAGCATTCCATATTTGATGTTGCGGTCTCCCAGTCGGTGGCGAACATCTGTAAAGGTTTTGCACTTCTCTTTTTTTTTTTTTTTTTTTTTTTTTTTTTTTGGCGATCTGGAGAAAAATCAGGGAACAGCATGATGTGAGCATTGCCATATTGCAGGTTTGGGTGTTTCCTGGCCTCAGAGTATATGGTCTCAATCACAGTAGTTCAAAAAATGTACAGGAAAGGGCGAAGAGGGACCCCTGAGATGGGGCGACCCATAGGAATGTGATGCTCCCGTTTGGCCACATAGGTAGGAGAGACTTCAGCCAAGCCCAGATTTTAAAAAAAGGCTCCTGAAAAGTCTGCCAAGCAATCCCCCTCAGAGCCTTTAGGGAGACCCAGGACCCTAACATTGTGTCTCGTGCGATTTTCTGACTTTGAGACAAGCAATTTTACTGTTCTGTGCAATTCAGTGATTATAGCCAGGTGTTGCCCCGTGCAATCCTTTGACACCCAGGCCTCAGACTGTGAGAGATGGCCCGTTTTATCTAAATCATTTGGTATGAGATTGCACTCCTCCGCTAAGTGATGAATCTAGACCAGAAGAGATTTTTGCTGCTTTCAAATCCAGCCAGCCAGGATCATGTTTGTGTGCCCTGCTGGAGATTGGGACGGCGGGGGCACAGAGGCTTCGGCGGGACACCTACCTCCACGTCCGCTAGCAGTAGCTGCAGCCGCATGTGGTGTCGAAGCTGGAGCCGCGGCTGTGAATGTGTGGAACACCGATTTTGAAGGCATCGAGTGGCTCCCTGACAGGCAGAGAAGCTACAGTATTGGTGTGGGAGGTGAGCCGTGAGCGGAGCTGGTAAACTGGCCCAGGATGGATGCAGAATGGCAGGCGCTCTTCTCGGACACCTCCGCTCAGCTTCTCATCCAGCCACGCCCCCCTTTGTTTGTTGTTGTTTTTTTTTTTTTTTTTTTTATTAAAAAAAAAATGTATTTTATGCGATAAGCTCCCCTTTCCAGTTATTTCTGCATGTGCTTTGAGTCTGCCTGTTTGTGTGGAGAAGTGGAGACTTACTTTTTTCTTTGAAAGGTCTGCACATCATGTGTTTAATATGCAAACTCAAAGGTCCAACAGTTCTGGTGAGTGAGACCAATTCAGAGGGGGTGAGCACAAGAGCACCAAAATCTTGTCTTTTCTGCTGTGGATGGAGCACTACTGAATTTTCAGTTTTGGGTAGACCATATTGAAATGCTAAATTTTTAATGGGCACTTCTTCATCCTAATATTGTTTTATGCACTTTAGGCTTGTAGCACCATATAAAAAGTGGGACGAGCGTTGTACAAATTCTTTAAGCATCTTTGCACAATTTTGTATAATATATACATTTTTGAAGTACATGAAATTCTACATAAGGTTTGGGTTTATTAACCACACAAACCATTTTATGGTTTGTGCGTTGCACTCTATTGAGAATTTGTTATATACTGTATAACAGTGGTCTCCAAACTTTCCAGTTCACTGTCCTTCAGACTTTAGGGGGGCCGGACTTGGAATACAAAATCCCCCATCATTGGTGTTGGAGGAAAGGATTGTGCCCCATCATTGGTGTTGGAGCACATTTCCTCCCACTAACACCAATGATGGGGCATAATTCCTCCCAATGACACCAATGATGGCGCACAATTCCTCCCACTATCATTGGTGTCGTTGGGAGGAATTGTGCTCCATCATTGGTGTCGTTGGGAGGAATTGTGAGCTGTCATTGGGAGGAACTGTTCCCCATCATTGGTGTCATTGGTTCTCCTTGTTGGGGTCATTGGGAAAAACAGTCCCCTTTATTGGTGTCAGTGAATGAAATAGTGTCCATGGGCCAGATAAAAGCAAGCAAAGGTCCGCACCTGGCCCCTGGCCACAGTTTGGAGACCACTGCTGTATAAGGTGAATAGTAGGTTTTTATTTATTTACCGGCATATAACATGCGCTTTTTTCCCCTGAAAACAGAGGTCAAACAGTGCCTGTGTGTTATACTATGTTTTACCAACAGGGGCCAGGGATCGGGCGGTCTGCCCCGGGAGCCACCCATTGGGGAGTGTCAGGGTGACTGCCCTGTCTCTCCTGGCCCTGGGACAGCGTTGCCTGCATAGTCTAAAGTTGATAAAAAAAAATCACTTGCCAGCCCCTTCTCCTACACCGCTCCTGTGTCAGTGTCATTATAAAATGAAGCTTGTAAATATCTCAATAGCTCAGTTTTTTTTTTTCTGGCTGCTCTCCTCCTCTCCCTCCTCCTCCTCCTAGCTTTAGATTGGTGGAGGAGAGCAGTTACATGACCATGTAATGTCAGGGAGAGCAGTCATGTGACCAGGTCAGTGGAAAAAAGGAGCTATTGAGGTATATGGAAGCTTCATTTTACAATAGCAGTGACACAGGAGGAGCAGTGTGGAAGGGACTGGCAGTGTTTTTTGTTTCTTAGCTGTAGAGAATGCTGGCAGCACTGTCCCAGGAGACTCTGGGTCTCCTGGGAGTGCAGGGGGGCTGTGTACTGGATGGGGGGGACTGTGTACTGGGGATGGGAACTGTGTACTGGGGAAGGGGGCTGTAAAAACATTTTTTCCTTAAACTTCCCTCTTAAAATTGAGGTGCATGTTATACACCTGTGCGTGTTATTCGCCGATAAATACAGTATTTTTATTTTTTTATGTTTCATTTTTTTTTTTTTGTTCTTGCATTTTTGAATTGAGTAGCGCTGCCTATTCCCATTATCTACACTTTGATATTCAGGTAAAGGGGCGTTATATTTTTTTAATTCATGTATCTTCTCTCTTGGCTTTTTAGGTATGTATTTGCTTCAAGCTTGTTTGAGTCGGGAAGCATCAGTGAAACAGAGTGGGCTATTTACCAAGACTGGCATACCTGGCTTCTGACTCAGTTTGAGACAGAAATAGAACTGGATGGCATAGTTTATCTCCGTGCAACACCAGAGGTAAGCCTTTTAGAGAAAGAATCACACATCTGTAGACTACATATCGGCCTAAACTGAGGGAAAAAAAGGTTATTTTTTTATATATTTTTGTCGCTCTATTTTTGTTTATAGTGCAAAAAATAAAAACTGCAGAGGCGATCAAATGCCACCAAAAGAAAGCTTTATTTGTAGGGAAAAAAAGGATGTCAATTTTGTTTGGGTACAACGTCGCACGACCGCGCAATTGTCAGTTAAAGCGACACAGTGCCAAATCGCAAAAAGTGCTCTGGTCAGGAAGGGGGTAAATTCTGCCGGGGCTGAAGGGGTTGAAGACCTCCTGGTGTTAATGAGGAGGTGGATACTCAGCTCCTTACACAGATGGAAAGGGCTGGGACAATATATTACTATATAATATATAAATATATACACACACACACATACTCCCTGTGCACACAATAAAAACGTTCCTCTGTCAGCTGCAGCTCTTACTCACAAATGTGTGACAAGTATGCACTAGGCCCAGTGCAGCTGAACGGTAACCATAAATAGAAATTAGGGATGACAACAATACAAAACAAGGGGTGTCAGCGCTCAGTGGGTCAAATTGAAGACAAGTCCCTTATTGGCAGAAATGAGGAACAAAAACAACCCAAATGAGAAATGTCAGCATACAAAGATTTAATGAGGAGAAGTCTCTCTAACAGTAATAATAAACAAAAGGCAAGTTTATTCAATGATGATTATAGAAATTGTTCCAAAAGTCATTTCTGTAATATTGCAATCGAAAGAGGGATAGGAAATAAAATTAGCCTACGGTGTCACTGAAGGCCCCCGGAGCAGTGAGGAGCTTATGGCATCCAATGATGGAACAGTGCAGTGAGGGGGGCGCCAATATTCCCGCTGCACATGGGAGTCCTGACGTCCACCGGGGTGTACTGAGATGGCTGGCATGCTAAGGAAGGGGGAGGAAAGCCGCGGCAAGGGAACCAAGACTCTCTCGACAGAACCGTTCGCTGAGCCGGCTAGTGTGCTTGTGGGTGTAGAAGGAAAGCTGCGGTTTGCAAACAAGATGTAGCCACTCTCCCTGGATAGAAGGGTCAGCAGGTGAAGGTTACCACAGAGTGTGGGGTGGGAAGACCCAGAGCCCATGTGTAGAGATGCCATGAGAAGCTGAGGAGGGCTCGTCGGGATGGTGGTAGCCGGAAGAACACGGGGACCAGCGTGAAGCGCAGTCTGTTCGGTGGCCGTGACTACGCGTTTCCATAATGACTAAAAGGGGAGGAATTGGATAAAATCGATTTAAAACTGCATGTTTCCAATTCCTCGTTTAGGCCTTTTGGTGCGAGAGAGTCAAACAAGGTATATCCAGAATACTTCCCTTCTACATAAAAGGGAAAATCTCCCATTTTGCAGTCAAGGTGCCCTTAGGGATGGTCTCTATGACAAAAACTTCCAGACATTTTAGGTCGTCATTGTGCATGCGGTGAAAATGCTGTGTTCATCGCAACCTTTTTTGATGAACCTGTGGTAATTCCTAATTCTTGCACGCAAAGTGTGTATAGTGCGTCCCACGTACAAGAGGCCACATGGACACCGCAAAACATAAATGACAAAGTCTGTGGAACATGTGATAAACTGTTTGATAAGAAATTTTTTTTTTTTTTTTCCCTTTTGGTGGTGGTGATTTTTCTTACTGCCGTGGGTAATGAATTGGCATGTCAAGCATCCTCTTTTTTTTTTTTTTTTTTTTTTTTTTTTTTTAATTTTTTTTTTTTTACACTGAAGAATTGCTGTCCTGTTATCAAAGTTTATCATTCTAATATCTAATGGGGATCTGATGTTCTGTTTGCATTTTACTTGGTGCAAGTATATTTTTCATAGTGCAAGCCTTTCTGAAAGTTATTTGCGGAGCTGCTGGCAACACAGGGGCTAAACGCTGGTCTAGCAATAAGATTTTATAAGGTTTTTGTATGCTTTTCGAAACTGACCTATATGTACAGTATCATTTAACGTTGACACAAATCTTACTGTATGGTTATCGTTCCCTTCAGCTATGAATTTCTCTCTAGAAAGAGGGTTCATGTGTGACATGAATGCCTCTTGGACCAGTTCCGAGGGGTAACCCTTATCTTCAAATTTCATTTTCATAGAGCCACCTTGTAAAACATAATCTACTCTCGAACAATTTCTCCTTAACCTGTTAAATTGTCCACTTGGAATATTCTTTATCCATGTAGGGTGATGACAACTATTAAAATGGAGATACGAATTCCCACTTTTTGATTGAAAATGTATACTTTTTTGCAAGAAAATATACAAAAAAAACAAATACTTCAACAGGGTACTTTCCACTCTGTACTGCGACGCAGCGTATAAAATACACTACATAACCATACATTTCCAAGCATACAAAATAAATTACATTCATCCTGCGGTATGATGCCTGATGTGTTGTGAAGAGTAATAATACCCCGAAACATCACATCATGCATGACGCCGCATTACCCTGAGAGCATTACTTTCAAAAAACATGTCACATAAAATCAGGTCATACAGTCTAGTAGCATTCAAATGGGCAACGGGTGTGATGGAGGGGGGGGGGGGGGGGGGATAGGAGATGGGGTAGGGGAGGGAGAAAAGAGTTCACAGGCCCGAAGCTTTATTGAACTGCCAAACGATACACGGGGAAAGGGAGGGGGGAAAGGGGAAATCTTCAGACCTCCCCTTCCTCCTTGAAGTCCATCAAGTGATAGTCTCTGAGCAGACTGTGTACCAGTCTACGACTGTCCTCGATGGACATCCTCTCCCGCTGGTGGATGAGGCGCTTTCTGGCGCACCACAAAGCGTCCATAAAGCAACACAGCACCCACCAGGCACCGTCAATGTCCTCCTGTGAATGAGTTCCACAGAAGAGTCCGTTCAACACACCGAAGTGTGTGATGGCAGTCTGTGGCACAAAGTCTTTCAGTTCAGGTTCCAAGGCCCTCAACAGGTCCTGTGCAAAGGGGCACTCCCAGAAAACATGAAAAGCAGTTTCCACCTGGATGATGCAAAAGGGGCAGTGCCTGTATCTGCACAGGTTTCTGGCATGCATGAATGTCCTGAGTGGCAACCCCCCTTGGATTGCCATCCATGCCAGATCTTTGTGCCTGTTGGTGAGTCTCTTTGAAGAAACATTCCTCCAGACCACTTTGCAAGTGGCTGAAGGGAGGCCTGGAACAGTCTCAACAATGTCCGATGCTCTAATCAACTTGTGGATAGTTTTTGGCTTCCACAAGCCGGGCTTCACTCCATGTAGCCCCAGCTCCTTAATAAACTTGAAGGTGTCCAAGTAGTACCAAGGGGTATCCCAGTTGTAGGTGATGGAGCTGTCCCATTTGTCCCATCCAAGGGTCCTCCAAAGAGGCAGGAGGAAAAAATGGGACATGGAGTTACCACCAGAGTCCACAGTTCTGTCCACCAATGTGCTGCGGATGCAGTTACAAGCAAAGCGCACCCTCAGTAGGGTAGCGATGAGTAGGGTAGCGATGTCGGGCACACCCTTACCACCCTTGAGGGGTTCCTTGAACAATAACCGCCCGCTTCACTCTGTCCATTTTGGAGCTCCAGATGAAGTGAAACACCGCCCTGGTAATGGCCTTGCAGGTGTTAACCCAGGGGGGCCAGGCCTGGGTGAGGTACTGCAACACAGGGAGAATCTCACTGCGGAGTACCAGTGTTTTACCTTCGATGGTGAGTCCAATCTTCTGTCGCATCTTTGACAGTCTTTCCTCCCAGGACTTCAGGGATGCGCCCTCAGCTCCAAACCAGACCCCAGTAGTTTTGATGAAGTCCGTCTTGATGCTGAAAGGAATGGGTGCAGAAGAAGGCAGGAACCACTTTCCGAAGAGCATGACTTCTGACTTCCCGCAGTTGACCTTTCCCACTGGTGGGCTTGACGTGATTTTTTTGTCAGAATACTACCCTTGTCATGGGTTAGAACGAAGTCTAAAAACGCCAACTCCATGGGGTCGAGCGCATGTGTGAAATATAAACCGAAGGAGGTTGGCTTTGCAGTGGGCCACAAAGGATGGGGAAAAACATCCGGCCACCACTCCAGATGAGCAAAATGTCATCAATATTCATTCAATGTTCATAGGTTGGACGTGATGGACTTGTCTTTTTTCAACCTCACCTACTATGTAACTATGTAATATATCTACCAAAAAATACGATGTGCCTGGCGAACGGGTTGTTAGCCCAGGTGTATTCCTTTTCCCAGTAGCCCATTGTCAAATTGGCATATACCAGGGCAGGAGCGTTTATTTAAGATCACATCATAGGTCCCTCCCAAAGCCCAAAAAACAGTATTATTTAACTATTTCAGCCATTCTGTGAGACCAGAGTGAGTAGCAGCAGCTGAGAGAGCAGCAGTGTACTTGTATCTACCTCAATTTCGGTGCTTTTACTATGGATCCCATAATGAGCATATGTGAGGAAAAAATGCAAATTTTTTTTTTTTTTTATATATATATTCTTAAATTGCAATTGATTATTTTTTTTTGTTTTATATTTTTTATAAGCTGTATATGTAATTTCATTTTATTTATTTATTTATTTTGTCTTTTTTAATGCAAATTTTAATTGCAATTTTAATTAACCCTAACTGGAAACCCTAACTTGTGCTTCAAGGGGAAAACCCTAACCATAACCTCCTAACTTGTTCTTCAAGGGGAAAACCCTAACCCCAACTATAACCCCCTAATGGGAAACCCTAACCGGAAACCCTAACTTGTTCTTCAAGGGGAAAACCCTAGCCATAACCCCCTTACCCTAATGGGAAAGCCTAACCAAAAACCCTAACGGGAAACCATAACCCTTACCATAACCCTAAACTTGTTCTTCAAGGGGAAAACACTAACCATAACCCCCTAACCCTAATAGGAAACACTAACCCTAACCTTAAATTTCATGCAACTATGTTTGATCAAGTCAGGGGTGAAGCTCAATGGTGGGGTCATCTGGTTGAAATCTAACGTATAGGTCAAATTCCAATTATACTTTGGCTAACCGTAATGCTAGTGGTGTATTGGATTGGATCATGCTCATAAGGGGTATATAAATGTTCTATGAAGCATAGCAAGCAATTACAAGTTTTAAAAAATTTTTTAGTGTTTTTTCATCATTTGCTATCATTTTTTAAGTTTTGTAATGTTAAAAAATAGGGCACCTGTAAAAACACTTATAAACAAAATTGCGGCAAAAAAATTGGGCTAACTTTACTGTTGTCTTATTTTTTAATTAAAAAAAGTGTATTTTTTCCAAAAAAAAGTGCGCTTGTAAGACAGCTGCACAAATACGGTGTGACAAAGTATTACAATGACCTCCATTTTATTCTCTAAGGTGTAAAAAAAAAAATGTATAATGTTTGGGGGTTCTAAGTAATTTTCTAGCAAAAAAAAAAAAAAGGTTTTTAACTTGTAAACAACACATCTAAAAAAAAAAGAGACTCGGTCCTTAACCTCCCTGACGGTATTCCTGAGTGTGGCTCGGGGTTAAATTTCAGCACCATTAGCGGTAACTCCGAGCCACACTTGGGATTGCATTGCGGGATCCTGGTGTGGTATACTTGCCTTGTCCCCAGGATCCTGCGATGTCCCCCCGCGCTGTCTGCGGGCTCTGTCCTCCTCCGAAGCCTCTCTGTGCCAGGCTTAGTTTCCTACGAGCGTTGCGACGCACGGGGGCGGTGCCTGGCGGCAAATTCAAAAAATGTAAAAATCATAACACATACAGTACTGTAATCTTACAGATTACAGTACTGTATGAAATCATTTCACATCCTTTTTATCCAGTGCCCTGCATGCAGTTTTATATTGTATATACTGTTCTTTCTGCCTGGAAACTTGACATTGTCCGTAGCAACCAAAAAGCATCCCTTTTACGTCAAAAGTGGCTTTAGACCAGCTAGAAAACAGCGATCGTAAATTAGAACACTTGCAGAATTGAGCGATAATGAATCATGGGGAAATTTATTTTATTATTTTTTAAAAATTATTTATATTATATTATATTATAATTTATGATTCTGTGTTTTAAACTTCATCATACCTGGGATATCTACTAGACTCTTGGTGGACAGATATAAGTGTGTTATTGTTAAGAATTACAGGCCTTCAATCTAAAACGCCAAATCTCCATGCAAAATAATTGTACCGCTTTCAGCACCTAAAATCCGAAATAATCATACCGCCAGGGAGGTTAAGTGGTTAAGGAGATCAATATGTATAAATACATAAGGGGTCCTTATAGTAAACTTGGTGTTGAGTTATTCACTTTAAGGTCATCACAGAGCACAAGGGGACACTCTTTACGTCTAGAGGAAAAAAGATTTCATCTCCAAATACGGAAAGGTTTCTTCACAGTAAGAGCTGTGAAAATGTGGAATAGACTCTCTCCCCAGAGGGGGTTCTGGCCAGCCCAGTGGATTGCTTTAAAAAAAAGCCTGGATTCTTACCTAAATGTACATAATAGCATAACTGGGTACCGACATTTATAGGTGAAGTTCATCCAGGGAAAATCCAATTGCCTCTGGGGGGGGGGGGGGGGGGGGTCAGGAAGGAATTTTTTCACCTGCTGTAGCAAATTGAAGCATGCTTTGCTGGGGTTTTTCACCTTCCTCTGGATTAACTGTGGGTGAAGGATTATGTATAGGGGATTGTATTTTTTGTTGAATTGGATGGACTGTTTGTTTTTTTTTTTTTTTTTTTTTTTTTTTTTTCAACCTGACTGTGTAACTATGTAAGCCAATTTCAATGCAAATCCCATTTTAAGTGGCTAAATCTCCAAAAACTTGAAGAGTAATGCCCCATACACACGGTCGGATTTTCCGATGGAAAATGTCCGATCGGAGCGTGTTGTCGGAAATTCCGACCGTGTGTGGGCTCCATCGGACATTTTCCATCGGATTTTCCGACACACAAAGTTGGAGAGCAGGAGATAAAATTTTCCGACAACAAAATCCGATCGCGTCAATTCCGACCGTGTGTGGCCTGTTCCGACGCACAAAGGGCCACGCATGCTCAGAAGAAATTCCAAGACGGAACAGCTCGTTCTGGTAAACTTAGCGTTCGCAATGGATACAGCACTTTCGACACGCTTCAATGTTAAAAATGGTTTAATACAGCGCACTCTCTTCTTCTTTATAATGTGATAAGAATTAAGTAGTTTTGCTGCTCATATTCACACACACTTCTCACAAAGTTTTTTATTTTTGTTTTTTTATTGGGATTCCCTGAATATATTGTTATTAGTTGTCACATCTGACAGAATTTTTTTTTTTTTATTTAATTTTTTGGGGGATTTTAAGCCTTTTTTTTTTTTTTTTTTTTTAATGTTTGAATTTTTTCAAAGGCTGATCTTTGTTCAATGTTATTTTTATTTTTACTCCAGAATATTTTTGTGTGTGTTTTGTGTGTCAAGTTACCCCAACACCATTGATATCTTTTATTATTTAATCTCAAGGAGATTGTTTGGTGTTGGTGTCCCTTGTTCATTTCACATTGTATATTTGAAATGTACCTGAATCCTCACAAGCCAACTGTCCTTTTTGAAGTAAAACACATAGAGTATAATTCAAAACAAAATTCCTTTATTAAGGGCTCAGAACCAAACAAAGAGGAAGGCAACACTGGATCAACAGGAGAAATTAGCGAAGCCTGGGACCCCCACGGCAGACATCAATTCTTGCACATCAAAATTGGTGGCCTGAGGAGTCCATATGTAAGGGAGGGCAGTCTGGTCCAGAATTCGCAGAGATCCGGATAGCAGCAGATGACATGTGTGTCCCCGGGCTGTGGTACCACAAGAGGCTGCATTTTTTGGCCGACCAGACTGGATCCAGGGTCCTCACTTTCTGGTCTAACTTTCACGCTTCATTCCGGGCTGTGGCTGTGCAGTTGGAGATGTGGCAGGAGGAGGAGTAGGACCTGGAGGAGGACTGGGAGGACCTGGAGGAGAAGGAGGTGGAGGAGGAGGACCTGCAGGAGGAGGAGGAGGACCATCGCAAAGGTGTGTCTGAGCTGTCATTTGGCCCCTCATACCTTTTGTTAAGAGCCTCCAATATGAGCGCCTCACACAAGACTTGTTGGCCCTCCTCCATCCTCTGCATTTTATATGCAATGACGGCAGCAATGTCCTCCTCCACGGTCTGTCGTGCTCCCAGGACCTCTGTAGCCCTCCAAAAGAGTCCTCTGGTAGCCTCCTCTAGGGCACTCCTCCTACTGCCACTTTCTCTTTTCAGGGGAGGTGGAGGGACCTGCAGATCAGCCAGCCGGCTCGGCCCGGCCACCTCCTGGCTGAGACTTCCCTGTGTATGAAAAAGGGACATGGTTGTAATGTTTTGCTTCATCAATCACAATCCTAAATTAGTACTCCAAACTAACATCTAGTTAACATCATTGATTGGACAAGCAGAAATATTTAGAGGAATGCTATACCTGGCTCAATCTGGGCTGCTCCACGTTGCCTGGCAGGCCCAGGTTGGGCGTCAGAAGCCTCAGCCGGGGGGGAAGAAAGCGTGGAAGGAAGACTGGAGAGGGATGGCCTGGGTTCAGTCTGGCCTGCCAGAAAATGCAGCCTGTCGTAGTACAACATCCTGGGGACATAGATGTCATCTGCTGCTCCGGATCTCTGTGAATCCAGGACTTTCTTGCGCTCCCTTAGATATGTGCTCCTCAGGCCACCAATTAAGATCTTTAAATAGGTGATGTCTGCCGTGGGGATCACCTGCTTCACAATTTCACACAATTGCACCAGTGCTGCCTTCCTCTTTGCTTGGTTCTTGTAATGGGGGTGTTTAATCTCCCACAGACATGGCAGCTCCCTTAAGATATCTATGAATACTGACATGAAGTCATTGTCTTTCACTAAGATATCCATGTTCACTGCAAGACACAACACAAGACAAAGCCTAATGTCAGACAAAACTCTCCTAATCTTGTTACAATATAGGCTTCAATGTAGAAGCAGTATAGGCACAAGTTTGTCTCTTACCTTCGTTCTTACGATCGGCGCGTCCAATGCTCCTTCCTCCGCTCACAGATCGTACGTAATACGCACGCGTGTTACGCTTTATACACACTGCGCATGCGTGTAACTCCGCCCCTGACGTTCTTTCTAGTCTATTCCCCGCCCCTTTTCGTTCGGCGCAGTGGGGGAAGAGCACATGGCGGAGTCACAGCAGGTGCGTGCTAATTGCAGGAGCGAGGAGGAGGAGGAAAGCCCGGATCCGGACACGTCCCAATCCAGAAGGAGACGTTTTAAGGCCACAAATATGTCCTTTGGGGAGATGTTGGAGATGGTCGACATCATGAAGAAGTCCGACTATGACGGAAAGTATGGGCCTTACCCCAACCCCAATATCAGAAAGGCCAAGATCATGGCGAAAGTGATCAAAAGTCTGCAGAAGAATTTCGGGGTTCGACGATCGAAAGATCAGCTCAGGAAGCGGTGGTCGGACCTGAAAATGAGAGAGCCCGAGCAGTACCGAAAGATCCGGAGAGTGCTGCAAAAAAGTAAGTAGTTGTGCTGTGTTCCTATTCTTTCTGTCTTTATTGCGTTCGTGCTGCTCCATATGCTTTTCTTAATTGTACAGTTTAAAAGGGCAACTTTAATGTTCATGGGCCCATTATTCGTTCGTATCAAACATTTTTCTTTTTTTTCACCATTGTTTAGGCCATATGCATTTTCCCACATTTTTTTGGGGCCTACTTGGATGCCAAATAGTTGTTTGTGTAGATGGGTTTGTTACTAGAATGAAATGCCAACTAGATTGTGTGTAAGGAGAGGACACTGAGCAGTTGTTTTCACATCTGGACACTGGAGCACTAGTGTGGGACACAAGAACACCATTTTTATTAGGGGGCCACACAGGTGCTCCAGTGTATACTATAGGGGGGTCTCCATCTGTGAAGCTTGTACTAAACAGGTAAAGTATTGCAGCTTGACAAAGGCCAATAAAAAAAATACATCTTGGAACTCGGCTAAAATAGACCATTGTACCCCACTTCCAAGCAATGTTTCCTATTTCTAGTTCTGCCATCAAATATCTGTGTGCTAATTATACCATTTTTGTTTTACATAGGGGAGAAAAGACTCGGAGGACACCCCTCATCCGAGGAGACCATAGACCCTCCACCTCTGGAAGAAGGGGAACTAACACCAACCCAAGAAGAGCAGGAGGAAGAAGATGTGGTGGAGATTGGCACCACAACAGGTGAGTGTCTGCGACCACAGGCTCAGGTAAAAGAGATGGATGGTGGCAGATTTTTGAGACCCGTTTTTGTTTTCTTTCTCTCTTTTTAGGTGATCGTGATGTTGTAGATCCAGAACGTTTCACATCAGAAAGTGCCCAGATCCTGATCGGGGAGATCATGGGGTGTAATGTCGAACTGCAAAACATACAGCAAAAAATCAATGATGTTATTAAAAAAAAATAATAACATTATTGATGTTTTGGGGCGAATTTAAATCCCCACAAAATCACTTTTTGGATTGTGGTCCAATCTTTTAAATATTTTTGCAATGTTTTGAAAAGCCAAATTTGGAGGATGCACACAGTGTGCCAACATGTGCTATCTGCCATCACAGGAGATCAATGGACGCGTTTTGGGGGTGCAACCCCTTCCTCAATTATAAAGTAGCATTGAGGAAGGGCTTGCTCCCCCAAAACACGTCCCTTGATCCCCCCTGATGGCAGATAGCACATGTTGACATTCGTAAATTGGTGTGCATCTTCCAAATTTGGCTTTTCCAGGGGTGATTTCCCCCATCTGAACGCTATATCAAACCCAGTTCCTAAATACTGATGTCTGATATAGCCTTCAGGTTTTACCTAATGTGAACTTTGTAAGTTCAAGTTTTTTGGCTTTCTTGTTGGTTTTACACAGGCCTGTTTTATCTGAAATGGACATTCTGATTTTTGATAATGCTACTGCAAAAATTGTTATACAACAAACATGTTGGTTTGTTTTAAAAACCTTTGGTAAATGCACATGTGATTGTGCAGGTATAAAAAAGTTGCTTACTCAAGAGTGTGTGGATTATTGTCTCAACACTACAATACAACACTTTTGGGGTGATGTAATTGCTGTTTTCTGCAAAAATGGGTGTTATTTCCTAAGGGCAAATCCTCTTTGCACTACAAGTGCAGTTTCAGTGCAGTTGCAAGTGCACTTGTAGTGAAATGTGTTTTTGCATTTAGGAAATAACAGCCAACAGTGCTTTGTATAAGGTTACACAATCACGACATTTTCTGGACTCAACACATTTCTGTCAGGGTCAGCTAAAACAAACACAAGCAGTAAATGTCCACCAAGAATTTCTTGTTTTTTTTTTAATTATAAAAAGGCTTCACAGGTTGTCTGGCATATTGATAGCCCCCCTACCCGCAAAGAACTCCAGGTAGCGTAACCGGACATCACGGGCACTCAGGGAGGGCAAGCCAGGACGGCCACTTTCAAGCGCCGTCAGTGTGGTTTGATGTAGGATTCCGGCCTCAGGCCCAACTGAGCCAGCATAGTTGGCCGAATGTTTCCTTAAAAAGTTATGGAGAACACAGCACGCCAGTATAATATGGTTCAGTTTATACTCCGCCATATGGATGGGTGTCAGAAATAGTCAGAACCGGCTGGCCAGGATTCCAAATGTGTTCTCCACCACTCTTCGGGCGCTGGCCAGCCGGTAATTAAAAACCCTCTGTTCCGGGGTGAGGGTCCTCATTGGGAATGGCCGCATCAGGTTGTCCCCCAGCGCAAACGCTTCATCAGCAACAAACACAAATGGGAGTCCTTCAACATTGTCCTCTGGAGCTGGCAAGTCCAAGCTGCCATTTTGGAGACGCCTGTAAAACTCCATCTGGGTGATGACTCCACCATCGGACATCCGGCCATTCTTCCCCACGTCCACATACAGGAAGTCGTAATTAGCCGACACCACCGCCAACATCACTATACTATTGAACCCCTTGTAATTATAATAGTACGACCCCGAGTTGGGTGGTGGGACGATGTGGACGTGTTTCCCATCAATTGCCCCTCCGCAGTTAGGAAAGTCCCACCGCTGGGCAAAGTGGGAGGCCACAGTCTGCCATTCCTGTGGCGTGGAAGGAAACTGTTGAGGAAAAAACAATAAACATTACTATTTTTTCACAGAAACCTGGCAAGCAGATTAGGCACAAACATTATGTGGCAACCTCCAGATAGCATTTAGTAAGGGGAATTTAACAAGGCCAAAGTATAAGGTACACCTATCATATTCCCCCTCCCCCCCTCTCACGGGCCATTTCTAACATTATAGGGGGGGGGGGGATCTTGGACAGGTAACCCTCTTCACTTCATTGAGAGCTGAATGCCTAAATAATGGGTATTACTTGGAACAGCCCCTCCTTAGTTACGCTATTGGCAGACCACTGGACAGGTAAGAAGTGTCATAATACAAAGATATAAATACACATTGTACACATTTGAGGACATTTGGACATTCTGCTATTACCTATCAAGATAATAATAGAATACAAAAACTTGAAACCGTACCATTGGAAAGTATACAGGCAGGCCCTTGCACTACATGCTTTGGGCAATTCATCCATAAATCTGACCAGTAAAGAGGTGGATATAGTGTGTATGGGTTTGGCAAAGTCAGCAGATAGATGATTGAGGATACATAGAGAATTGGGATCAGCTGACTTAGCAGTTGGGGGAGGGAGAGTTAAAAAAAATTATTTGGGGACACCAACAAAAAAAAGCCTCTGGCATTCTGCCAGAATTTAAATCAAAAATAACATTTCCAAACATTTTAGGGGGTGTTTGGGGTAAAGCACTACTATAGAGCTGATAAAATACATTAAGTGACTACATGAGGTGAATATAGGCCAGGAGACACCATGCTGGGGAGGTTATTGAAGGGCAAATATGTATGAAGGACCTCAAATAATAATTACATAAAAATCCAGCATGCATGAGAACAAAGGGGACATTCACAGCATATTCCAATCATGGTAATTAGGGAATGAGGAAAGAAATACAATATATTAGCAAACATTAAATACAATAAAATGTGATATAAAAGGATAAAAATCTTACCTTCATATACTCCTTCTGCAGGACCTGGATGATGGCAGAACAGGTCTCTGGGATGATGATACCCAGAGCCTGGGGGGAGATGCCTGTCGAGAACTTCAAGTCCTGCAGGCTTCTCCCTGTCACCAAATACCGCAGGGTATCGACCAACCTCTGCTCCGGAGTGATGGCTTGCCTCATGCAGGTATCCTGCCTGCTGATATAGGGGGTCAGCGAAGCCAACAAACGGTAAAACACGGGGTCCGTCATCCTGAGAAAGTTCCTGAAATCATCAGGATTATTCTCACGAATCTCACGGAGCAAAGGCATATGAGAGAACTAGTCATGCTGAAGCAACCAATTCTTGGTCCATGAACTCCTCCCCACCCTGTTCATGGACTGGACTTGTGTCAAGGTCAGGACCCCAACACCAAGCCCCTGCACAGCACGAACTCTACGAGGAGTACGCATACGAAACATGGCTAGAAAACGGTCGGCTGCTCAGAACGAAGTAACAGAACGCACTGAAGAACAGCAAGGCCTGTGAAGAGCGACCTGAAAACCAGTAACGAACGAACAAGAATACAATGACTACTTAAAGTCACACGGAACTTGCTTGCACGCACTGAAGAGCAGATACAAACCCACAAGCACAAACTGAACGGCAGAAAACGATCTGAAAGCCACGAGTCTGAAAAAGCGCGAATCGTCTCTCACCAAACTTTTACTAACACGAGATTAACAAAAGGAGCCCAAAGGGTGCCGCGCTTGGTTCTGAACCGGCCTTTTCTAGTCTCGTCGTACGTGGTGTACGTGACCGCGTGGTTGGCGATCGTAAATTCCGACAACTTTGTGCGAAAGTGTGTAGACAAAAGTTTGAGCCAACATCCGTCGGAAAAAATCCTAGGATTTTGTTGTCGGAATGTCCGAACAAAGTCCGACCGTGTGTACGCCCTATAACTCTTTTGTTGAGAGAAAAATCACCTGGGTGATCAGGGATTTTAACAAACTTTGTTGTAGAGTCCTATCTTTTTCTGCTCTGAAGTAAAAGCTGTTTGCTCCACTATGTCCTTTGGATACTGCTTCATAATAATCAGCTGGTGCATTCTTCGTGTTAAGATGAGAAAAGTGTTGAAATGCCTTTTGAAAGTATTGAACTCCTGTTGTTCAGTCGTGTCTGACTCTTCGTGACCTCATGGACCACAGCGCGACAGGCTTTCCTCCATTGCCTCCCGGAGCTTTCTTAACTTCATGTTCATGGTTTTCGATGATCCTATCTATCCATCTTGTTTTCTGTCGTCCTCCTGTTTCCTTCCATGTTACCCAGCGTCGGAGTCTTTTCCAAAGAGTCCTCTCTTCGCATTAGGTGGTCAAAGTATTTCCGTTTCATCTTCAGGATCTGTCCTGCCAGTGAATATCCAGGGCTGATTTCCTTCAAGATTGACTCGTTTGATCTTCTTGCCGTCCAAGGGACTTTCAGGAGTGTTCTGTAGCCTCCCTGGTGGTGTGATTATGTCAGATTTTTGCGTCTCAAAGCGGTACAATTATTTTGCATAGAAATTTTGGTGTTTTATATTGTAGGCCTGTAATTCTTAGCAATAACACACTTAAATTTGTCCAAACAAGAGTCTAGTGGATATCCCGGGTATGATGAAGATTGAAACACAAAATAATAAATATAAATAATTATAAAAAATAATAATATAATATTAAATGTATTTCCCCACGATTCACTATCGCTCAATTCTGCAAGTGTTCTAATTTATTATCGCTGTTTTCTAGCTACTCTAAAACCACTTTTGACGTAAAGGGACACTTTTTGGTTGCTATGGACAATCTCCAGTTTCCAGGCAGAAAGAACAGTATACATCATAAAACTGCATGCGGGGCACTGGACAAACCACTAGAGACAAAGGGGATGTGAAATGATTTCATACATTAATGTAATCGGTAAGATTACAGTGTACTGTATGTTATGAATTTTCACTTTTTTGAATTTGCCGCCAGGCTCCGCCCCCACGCGTCGAGACGCTTGCAGGGAACGGAGCCCGGCACACAGAGGCTTCGGGAGGAGAACACAGCCCACAGACACAGCGGGGGGACATCGCAGGATCCTGGGGACAAGATAAGTAACCTCTTCCAGGATCCTGCAATGCAATTCAGAGTGCGGCTCGGGGTTACCGCTAATGGTCCTGAAATTTAACCCCTAGCCACACTCGGGAAAACCGCCAGGGAGGTTAACACCATAGTTTAAAAGCATTAATTCTTCGCCGTTCAGCCTTCCTTATGGTCCATCTTTCACAGCTATAGGTTACTACTGGGAATACCATAGCTTTGACTTTACGGCACTTTGTGGGTAGGGTGATGTCTTTGTTTTTTATAATGTTATCTAGCTTTGCCATTGCTTTCCTCCCAAGAAGTAAGCGTCTCTGAGCAACAGAGGAACGGGTTTGGGTACGCTTGACCTTAGCAGGGACCTCTACTCCATCGTCAGAGCTATCTGTCAGGGTGCCGCTGCTCTCTACAGGTTCAAATACTGAGCCTGAATCTGACAGTGAGGACTCTCCATCACTCTCATCTGTCATGCTCAGTATCCTATAGGCCTCTTCACTAGAGCACCTTTCCTTTGACATTTTGGCCAATAAATTTACAGGTACCTAGTGTGACTCCAAAAAAAAAAAAAAAAAGCACCTGATTGCTGAGGACTGTTTGAACCGCTACAAAAAAATGTAACTGCTAGTGCTAACAGAGATAAGGCCTAACTCTGCTAACTCCTAACGCTCTGGTTTTGTGTACGGTGTATAGTCTACTGATCCTGCACTTGTTTGGGTGGGCTGGGCAGAGGGGCCAAATGCACCTGCTAATGCCGCGTTTTTGGGAACACTATACTATTGGAAACGCTAGTATAGTTCTGATCAGATCAAAGATATTGATCCGGTCAGACACTATATTAGCAATGGAGGTGTATAGTGTGTGTTTAGTGTTACTGGCAACCAAAGGGTTAAAATCTGACACTGTCTTGGATTACCGCTTAGGCCCCATTCACACCTGAGCGTAGCATTTTCAGGCAGAAAGTCGTGTGATTTTGCCGCATTTTTTACCACATTTTTGCAGCGATTTTGTACAGGCCAAAAGGTCACCAATGTAAAAAGCAGAAAAACACCCAAATCTGCCTAAAAAAAAAAAAGTTCCAGAACTTGTTTGGGCTTCAGGCGTTTTGGAGCTTATGGCTTAAGCGTTTTGGAGTGGAGATGTGTGCCATCTCCATGGAGAATAATTGATTTTTTTTCTCCCCTCCAGCGTTTTGTAGCTTAAGGCTTCAAGCTACAAAACGCTTAGGTGTGAATGGGGCCTAACTGACGCTGACGCTAACTGTCTTCACCCATGATACTAATACAGTGATCAGAAAAAAAGATCTGTGTCACGCCGTGTCCGGGATTCGATCCTGTGACTGATGCTGTGGTGGACAGATCGGACATTTTTGACACTATTTTGGGACCATTGACAATCATTGCTATAAATATGTACCGATTCCTGTATAAATGTCACTGGTAGGGAAGGGGTTAACACTAGGGGGCGATCAAGGGGTTAAATGTTACCTAGGGAGTGATTCTAACTGTGGGGGGGGAGACTGACTGGGGGAGGTGACCGATCGGTGTTCCTATATACACGCACAGATCCACGTCCTTGCTCTGTGACAAGCAATTGCAGGTGCCCGGCGGACATGGCGGCCCCCAGGCACGCGCACCGGCTCCCAAGTGACGCGGTGGGCGCACGTGCCCCCTACGTGTCCAGGAAGCCAAGGACATCATGACTGCCGCCCGGGATGGCAGAGCCACCTTGCGGCCGTCGTATTGCTATACACAGGATGGGAAGTGTTTAAGGTAGAATCCTTGTTCTGTTCTGCTCCTTGAGTTTGGATGCTGGCTCCACCCTGTGACCAGCTGTAGGCAGTCACCTGATCTGCTGACCCTATAAATCATCACTTCCCCTTCCTGTCTTCGCCCTAGTATAGGTCCTGTTTCCTGGTTTTTGTTGTTTAACCACTTCCCGCCCGCCCTATAGCGGATTGACGTCCGGGAAGTGGTTCTGTTATTCTGACTGGACGTCATATGACGTCCAGCAGGATAACATGCCGCAGCACGCCCCCGGGGGCGCGCATCGCGGCGATCGGTGGAGCGGTGTGTCAGTCTGACACACCGCTACACTGATCTTGGTAAAAAGCCTCCGGCGGAGGCTCTTTACCACGTGATCAGCCGTGTCCAATCACGGCTGATCACGCTGTCAATAGGAAGAGCCGTTGATCGGCTCTTCCTCACTCGTGTCTGACAGACGCAAGTAGAGGAGAGCCGATCGGCGGCTCTCCTGGCAGGGGGGGTCTGCGCTGATTGTTTATCAGCGCAGTCCCCCCCTCAGATCACCCCACTGGACTACCAGGGATGCCACTAGGACCACCAGGGAAGGGGCAACGTGGATGGCCAGGTATGTACCCCATGGCCATCCACATGTGCCCAATCTGTGCCAGTCAGTGCCCACAAATGGGCACTGATTGGCACTATTATGTCAATGATCTGCCCAGCAATGCCCAGATCTGCCCAGCAATGCTTTATCAGTGCCACCTGTCATTGCCCATCGGTGCCACCTGTCAGTGCCCATCTGTGCCCACCTATCAGTGCCACCCATATATACCAATCAGTGCCACCTATGAGTGCCCATCAGTGCCGCATACCAGTGCCACCTATCAGTGCCCATCAGTGCCGCCTATCAGTGCCGTTAGTGCCACCTCATCAGTGCCACCTCATCGGTGCCCATCAGTGCCGCCGTATCAGTGCAGCCATATCAGTGCCCATTATTGAAGGAGAAAGCGTACTTATTTACAAAAAAATTTAACAGAAACAAAGAAAAACTTGTTTTTTTTCGAAATTTTCGGTCTTTTTTTATTTGTTGCGCAAAAAATAAAAACCGCAGAGGTGATCAAATACCACCAAAAGAAAGCTCTATTTGTGGGAACAAAATGGTAAAAAATTTGTTTGGGTACAGTGTAGCATGATCACGCAATTGTCATTCAAATTGCAACAGCGCTGAAAGGTGAAAATTGGGCTGGGCGGGAAGGTGTCTAAGTGCCTGGTATTGAAGTGGTTAATATAGTATATTTCTGCTGCTGACTTCTGCTTGTTCCTGACTACGCTTCTTGGACTATTCCTTTTGGACTTCGCTGATCACTGTTGCCGACTCTGCCTGTTCCTGACCCTGCCTCTTGGATTACTCTGATCGGGATTCGTTGACTCCACTCTCTACTAATTGAGTTGTTTGCTTGGTGTTCCTTGATTTAGTCTGTTTGCACTTCCCGTTGTTGTCCCATATTTCTGACTGCAGGATCTCAACCGCCCTTCCACCTGATACTGGGATAACAAGACTACTCCTGGCAGACCTGACAATCAGTACACTGTGACAGGTAGTCAAAGGATTAACCTGGGTTGATCAGGGGGTTCAATCTTTATTAGGGAATATGTGGCGGGACCCTGACTCTATGGAAGGCTGATGCTAATTAGCATCACCTTTAACACTAATACAGTGATCAGAAAAAAAAAATCTGGACAGGGAGTGAAAGGGTTAACTGGGGGTGATCAGGTGGTGAAATCTTTATTAGGTTTAGGGTACCCGCCATATATTCCTTATCTGCAACTACCGCTAACTGCCACTTAAGCTGTTCAGCGTCACAAGTGACACCAATACCGTGATCAGTAAAAAAATCTGTACACTGTACTTGATGACACTGTGACAGGGAGTGAAAGGGTTAACTGGGGGGGGTGATCAGAGGGTTAAATATGTGCCTATGTGATCTGGTGTCAGTGTAGTGCTTGTGTACTCACTGTTAATGCACTCTCCTCTCACGCTGGAACCGAAAAAGGCTCCAGGAGGAGAGATTGTATAATTTCCCGTGCCTGTGTTTACGTTGCACAGGACGTTATGCCATTGGTCAGATTCAATCAGCAGGTCCGGGCCATAATTCATGAATCCAACAATGTTTATACCTGGAAGACAAATCGTACATGGGGTCGGGGGTCTTCTCCTTCTAAGAGGGTCAGTTTCTTGGATATGGAGTTTGAATTTCTGGCTCAGATAACCTTATGGAACAGACCACCAATCCAGGAACCGGTCAAAATACCAGCACACCTGCTCCTTCAAAAAATGGGATAAATCGAGGAAAGATGAAATGGGGATGCAAGAAAGGTGGAAAAAAAACAAGAAGAGGCAAAAAAAGGAAGGGGTTCTTACTCCCTCAGACCTCAAATACGGAAGAATCAATACATTTATTAAATGTGTTACCTCGAGTTCCTGATGAGATATCTTTGCTCTCTTAGCTGGGTTCACACTGCAGTATGGAGCGGCTCACAGCAGGGGTCTGGTCCTGTTCACCATTTCAGATCCGATTATGGTCCAAATTTTTGGCTGAATTTGGACCTAAAAGATCAGAAGACGCACAGAACTTCTGTGCAATTCGCTCTGGAGCTGCTCCGGAGATGTGAGAACTGGCTCCATTGAGAACCGGTCACAATCTCCTGACGTGCAAATTGGATGCAGTAAAATCCGCATCCAAATCGCAATAGTTGTAATCCAGCCACAAGGACTCCGTTTTTGTCCATCACAACACTTTGACCTTAGGTACTTTGTTAGACATAGTTTAATCCGCAATGTCACCATCAGGAAGCACTATTTTGCTTCAACGGGTGACAGTGATGATAGACCTGATATTTCTCCCATTTCGGTTACATTTTAATGTTTTTTCTTTCCAGGAACATTTGTGTGTGTAAGGATTTGATGCATTTGGCTGAGGAGGGTTCCCATATTTCTTCACCAGGGGACACTGTTATGCCCTGTACACACGATAGGATTTTCCGATGGAAAATGTGCGATAGGACCTTGTTGTCGGAAATTCCGACTGTGTGTAGGCTCCATCACACATTTTCCATAGGAATTTCCGACACACAACGTTTGAGAGCTTGCTATAAAATTTTCTATAAAAAATCCGTTGTCGGAAATTCCGAACGTGTGTACACAAATCCGACACACAAAGTGCCACGCATGCTCAGAATAAATTAAGAAACGAAAGCTATTGGCTACTGCCCCGTTTATAGTCCCGATGTACGTGTTTTACGTCACCACCAGACCGATTGGATTTTCCGACAACTTTGTGTGACCGTGTGTATGCAAGACAAGTTCGAGCCAACATCCGTCGGAAAAAATCCATGGATTTTGTTGTTGGACTGTCCAATGTCCGACCGTGTGTACAGGGCATTAGTCTTGGTTTACAGAAGGTTAATTTTAGGAATCAGTCTGATTTTTACCCCATACAACCAAGCATCGCTGGGATGGACAAATTCACAAGTGTGTGGAACAGGATCTCGTCCGTCTGGCCATGGGTTCCCTGAATGTCCCGTTTTGCCAACCTTCCATAATCTTCCCAAAACCCACGAGGGCCTGGACCCTTTAGAGGGTAGGTCTATTATTACGGGCATAGGCTCTATAAATGAGCATTTGGGACAATGGTTGGATGGCCAATTGCAACCTTTGGTGTGCTCTTTGCCAAGGTACCTAAAGGATAGCAACCACATCCTTAATCTCATGAAGGATGTCGTCTGGAAGTAAGATTATGTCTGGGTTACCTGTGATATTACCAGCTTGTATTCCAATATCCCTCATCTGGCAAGAGACGCTGTATACAGTAGTTTTCCTCTATACAGTGGTCCTATGTGCTAGAGCTAATGGATAACTTTTTCATGTTTTATGGTGTTTTGTTTTTTTTTTTTATCTTCAACGATGTGGGACCGCAATGGGGGCAACATTGTTTGCCCTCACTCCCCAAACAACTGTTCATGGGTTGGTGGGAGCGATCCCATATCTATGGAGATTCTAATCCCTTCAGTCCTTACATCCATGTTTTTAGATGATCTGTTGATTTGTGACAGCAGGATGGGGGAACTTGATTCATTTCTTTTTTTAAATCTGAATATCAGCAATTTATTGTTCACAGGACATTTAGAGAAACAAGAGATTTCCTTCCTGGATGTTTTTATAGGTAGCATCAGGGAACCGAGTCATCACATGTTTGTACAGGAAGGAACAGCCTTCTGTTGGCTTAGTCTAGCCACCCCAAACATGTAATTAGGGGTATACCGGTCGGGCAGTTTGTTCATTTATGGAGGATCTGTAGTGAGGACATTGACTTTGAAAGAGAGACGCCCTGCTGTATGCAGGTTAAAAAAAACTGGGCCACCCAAAGTGGGCATTGGAGCGTGCCTATGACATCGCCGAAACTAAAGATAGTCGGGAGCTTCTCACAAAAATCCTGTAAATTTCAGTCCAGGTCTTTTGGGTTTGGGGGACTTTTTCGCCCCTAAAGGTGACCCGCACCCTCCTAACTCTGTTTTACTCTGGAAGGAAAATTATTATTATCCTCTCATGGAAACAACCCATGCCCCCTGCTTTCCCTGCTTGCAAATATTATACCAAGCAGGGCTTGCTCTCTGGCCAGTTCTCTATACCCTTGTTGAAGTGAAATCACAGTATAAATATCACCTAATAGACATAAATCACACCACCAATTACACCAAAAATATATCCTGAATGGTCATGAGAGCGTCCAAGGTGTAGCATTTAGCAATATTCCATCAGGCTTGGTGTAGGTTGGTATGGCATGATGTAGCTCTACATGTTGCACACATCAACGCTTCTTCAGGAGCTTAGGCATATATTCTGCATAGATAAAAACATACAATAAATCAGCCCTCAAAATTTCCACCCTGCATTTGGCGAGTGGAAATTAGTGGAGGGTGAGTGAAGCAGGGACTGACTGGGCTGACAGTTTCCTGGCTGATTGCTTCTGGCAGAAGCGGTGCGGCCTGGAGGGGGGCTTCCTGCCCCCTGGGCCACTCTGATGTCTTGTAAAAAAGGCTGTACTGCTTCTGGCAGAAGCGATCAGCCAGGAAACTATCAGAAGGATCGGGCAGCCAGATGACGCAGAGCGGGGATCTCCCGCTGAGACATGGCCTGTATTGTATGTGAATAGCCAGCCACTGTCAAAGTCCCACCTCCTGGATTGGCATTGACACAATTATATTACAGAAACAAACACATACATTATCGATGTTTCATAAATTTTGAATATTTTTTTTACTATCAAACTGTTTGTGGCCTGGTTTAAAGTCCCAATCTGAGGAATTCATGTTTTGACTCTATGTATCGGGGACGTGGTCCACAATCAGTTTAAGCAATTAATTGCGGTAGAGGGTCTCTTTAAACTTCACTGAAAACATGCTCACTTGGTACAGATGGAGGAGCAAAGGTATCTTCTAGCATGAGAGGCAAGTCTTTTGTAGCGTGACTAATTTTCTTTCCACCACTGAAGAGGATCCCCACTTCTTCTGTCAATTACTGGTTCCTTCAAATAGAGATGAAGTTCATCATCCAGGCTGATTATTGATGCACATTCAGAAGAATCCTCCGCATGAGGCCCCCAATAATGTGCTGAACATGGCATTAATTCGACCACATTGAAGATTCTCTTCTGCTCGTTGTCTTTTTTTTACATTTGTCTGTTTTTGCATCATCCTGCTCTTCCACATTAGTAACATGCTCTTCACTTGACCTTTTGGCAGGAACCTCCAGCAGCTCTTGTTGATCTTCTGTCAGCCATTGTTTTGCTTAGGCTAATACATTTTCTCCAAGCGTCTTCCAGGACAGCCCAGGAGACCTTGGGCTCCTCCTACCAGGACAGGAAACATGTCACCCCCACCAGATAAAAGGGCGGTCCTCCAGGCCCATGTCAGTTATTTGTGTTTCCTCCGGACGGGGAGTAACATGTTCCTGGAACCTGGTCCCTAGATCTCATGAGCAGGGGCTCTATAGGGCTATTTGGGGCATTTCACTAACCTCTCCTCTGCCAGTAGCAGCACTCCGCTGGAGAGGTTGGCTGTACTGCGATCTCCTGTGTCTCAGTGCCTGGAGAGGGCCAGGACCAGCATGGTGTCAGCTCCCATAGCGCTGTTCTTAGGAAAGCAGCGGTTCCTCTCCTCACAGGCAGCGTGGCTAGTTGTGTGAGGAGAAGCAGGAAGCTGCGGCGCTCGAGTAGGGGGCGGGGCTTCTGCGCTCCAAGCTGGCCCACAGGAAGTACTGAGAGCAGGTCACTTCCGGGGCATATGACATCATCGCCGGGCGCCGGAGACGCCGGTTCTAGTCTCCTTAAACGGCGCAAACAGGAGACGCTGGCCGCTGGTGTTTTCTGGTGAAAGCAGCCAGGCTGTGGAAAGCCAGAAAGGGGCAAGATGGATCAATCTGCAGTTCCTACACAGGCAGTCGATGCGCCCAACAACAGCACCTCACAGGTAAGCCTGAAGTGTTATGTTACTATCTTGCTCTCCCTGTGAGTGTTCCCTCCCCCTCCCCTCTCTGTAGTAGTGGGTTAAGGGGACACATTGCCCCCCTCCTGCACGTGGTGGTTTGGAGTGGTGGGGTGGCTGTGAGTCTCATTAGGGGTCACTTATCTTTGTCTTACAGACCAAGACCCAAGACAAGACTCAAGCGCAGCCACCTAAAAAGAAATGTGCGGTGTGCGCAAACAAATTGAGCTCCTCGTGGAGCAAAGCCGTTTGTCGCAGCTGTATAGATGGCCTTGTAAAGGATGACCCGGTTACCTCTTGTCAGAAAATGCTAACCTCTGTTAGGGACGAGCTTGCGTCCACCTTTAGTTCTTTTAGAACTCTTATTGACAAGCTCCAAACTCCAGTAGAGAGTCTGTCCACACAGAGAGCTTCAGTCAGCACTCCGCAGCAGGCAGAGAGTGAAGACTCCTGAGTCTGAGGTCAGATCTACCCGTTCTTCCCCTGAACAATCAGGGTCAGATATAGAACCCAGGGATAGAGAATCCGCTCGAGATTTAAGTTATCTGTAGAGGATGTGGATGACTTGTTAAAGGCTATCTATACCACTCTTGAATTGAAAGAGGAGGAGGTTCAGTTATCCAAACACGATCTTATGTATAAGGGATTGCATAAGAAAAAACCTAGTTTTTCCAGTCCATAGTTCATTGGTTGATACTGTTAAACTGGAATGGGATAACCCGGAGAGAAAACCATTCTTCTCTAGTAACCTAAAAAGAAGGTTCCCTTTTGATGAGGACACTGCGCAGCCATGGAATAAAAAAACGAAGCTGGACTCACCTCTTTCAAAGGTTTCAAAAAAATTCGGACCTAGCGTTTAATGATATGGGCACGCTTAAGGATCCGATGGACAAGAGGGGGGATATCCTTCTCCACAGAGCCTGGGACTCAGCGGTTGGGAACCTGAAACCAGCTCTAGCCTCCACTTGTGTGGCCAGGAATCTGGAGGCTTGGTTGACTCAGATTCAGTCACACCTGTCAGTGGGTACCTCGAGAGAGCAGATTTTGAAGTCCTTTCCTCTCCTCTTTCAGGCTGTAGGTTTTTTGGAAGATTCTTCCGCAGAGTCGGTAAGAATGTTGGCCAGGACTTCGGCTTTAGTGAACTCGGCCAGGAGAAGCATCTGGCTTAAAACCTGGTCAGGGGACCCAGCCTCCAAATTACGCCTTTGTGGGCTTTCCTTAACAGGCGATCATTTATTTGGCCCAGGACTGCAGGAGGCTCTGGAACGCACGGCTGATAAGAAAAAGGCATTTCCAGAGAAAAAGAGAATCTCGACAGCCAGAAAATTTTTTCGTGGCCAAGGCAGGC
This sequence comes from Aquarana catesbeiana, assembly GCF_042186555.1. Taxonomy (NCBI): domain Eukaryota; kingdom Metazoa; phylum Chordata; class Amphibia; order Anura; family Ranidae; genus Aquarana; species Aquarana catesbeiana. The sequence continues at coordinate 427,367,426 of NC_133326.1, forward strand.
AACAGAGTCCTAGAGAAAAGGACAGCAGGCTGAAAAAACATTTGACTGGGCACAAAGGGGAGTGCTGTTTAACCCTCCTCAACAGCCCGCCAAGCCACAGTGACTTGTGTTCCCCGGTGGGAGGAAGATTGAGGGCCTTCATCCCACAGTGGGCAGCAGTCACTTCGAGCCCCTTCATCCTGGACCTAGGGACCAACGGGTACAGGCTGGAGTTTGTTCACCAACCATCAAAACGATTGTTGGTCACCTTTCCTCCACAAGATCAAGAGAAAGTGAGGGCTCTGGGTCTCCAAATCGTAGACTTATTGAATCAAAAAGTCCTGATTCCTGTTCCACAGTCAGAGCAGGGCAAGGGATTCTATGCCCATGTATTTGTGGTCAAAAAGCCGTCGGGAAAGTTTTGACTTATCCTGAATCTCCGGACCTTTAAACTAGTCCATCAGATACAAGCATTTCCATATGGAGACGGTTTTTACAATCAAAAACCTACTATACCCAAACTGCTTTATGGCCACGTTGGACTTAAGGGATGCCTATCTTCATATCCCTATCCATCCAGCCTTCCAAAAGTTTTTGAGATTGGCAGTGAAGACGAGTATGGGAACCCGACATTTTCAATTTCAAGCCCTCCCTTTCGGTCTTTCCTCAGCCCCACGCATCTTTACGAATGTGTTGGGGGAAGCGCTGGCTCCACGAAGGTTAAAGGCGATAACTGTGATCCCTTACTTGGACGACCTCCTGATAGTGGCAAAATCATACCGGAGGCTGTTGGAGGATCTCCAGCCTGTACAGGACTTCTTACAGTCCCTAGGCTGGCTGATAAACAGAAAGAAAAGAAAAATCATCCTTGATCCCGGCCCAGAAAGTAACTTATCTGGGTTACGATTTTTGCTCAGTGAACCAAAGAGTTTTTCTTCCTCAGGAGAAGATTACCAAAGTGTTCCAGACTATGTCAGCATTGCAGACCAACCAGTCGGTCTCTCTGAGACAGGTGTCGAGGGCAGTAGGTCTTATGACGTCATGTTTTCCCGCGGTACCATGGGCGAGACTCCGTCAGCGTCTGTTACAAATGTTTCTATTAAGAAACTGGGACGTAAGGTCCCTGGAGTCAAGGATCTGGCTTCCCGCCAGGATAAAAATTAGCCGGTGGTGGTGGAGAACAGGCCAGCACCTAGCAGGAGGTCTCCCATGGTCCTTTCCCATATCCCGAAGAATTACCACGGATGCGAGTTCCTGGGGATGGGGGGACCCACCTCAGCAATTCAGTAGCACAGGGAGAGTGGTCCTCGAGGGAGGCAAGGGCCTCATCCAATCAAAGAGAGCTGCTTGCAGTCCAGAGAGCCCTGCAGTCTTTTCAGATGGAGATCAAAGGTCACAACCTCCAAATTCTGTCAGACAATAACGCGACAGTCGCGTATATCAACAAGCAGGGAGGCACGAGAAGCCGGATGCTTCAGTCCATTGCCCATGAGATCCTTTCATGGGCAGAGGGGAATCTAGCTTCAATTTCGGCTGTACACCTGAAGGGGACAAACAATTGCCTGGCAGATTATCTCAGCCGTCACAGGATAGACCGAGACAACTGGTCCCTTCATCCCGAAGTCTTTGCAGACCTCACCAGGAGATGGGGTTATCCCATAGCGGATTTGTTCGCAAACCGAAACAACCGCAAGACGGAGATATTCTTTTCCATGAACCCGGCAGACCAAGCCTTGGGGATCGATGCTCTGGCAAACCCGTGGCCTTCAGGCCTATGCTATGCCTTCCCGCCAATCAGACTGATTCCAGAAGTTTCTGCTAGAGGAGACTGATCTCATTCTAATTGCCCCATATTGGCCCAAGAGGCCATGGTTTTCCCTGCTACGGTCTCTGGTTTCAGAGCCTCCGCGGAGTCTTCCGAAAAGGGAAGACTTATTATTGCAGGGTCCAGTATCACACCCTCAGGTGGTTTCCTTAAACTTGACGGCCTGGTATCTGAAGAAAAGATACTGAGCACCCAGGGGTTCTCTGACAAGGTAGTCAAGACTCTCGTTAATTGCAGGAAGCCGGTTACTAGAGCCATATATTCAAAAGTTTGGAAAAGGTCTAACTCATGGTTATTTGAAAATGAAAGATTAACCCATGATATTCCGTCTATTTTGGAATTTTTCCAAGAGGGTGTCGACAAAGGTCTTTCAGTTAGTACCTTAAAGGTACAGGCGGCAGCTATTAGTGTGTTCCTCCAGTTTTCTCTCCTGAAAAATCCCACTATAGCCAGATTTTTCAAATCTATCTCTAGGGCCAGACCAGTAGTGGTGAGAAGTTGTCCAACTTGGGACCTGTCCCTAGTACTTCAAACTCTGGTAGAATTTCCGTTTGAGCCTCTGGTAAGTATTTCAGTTAAGTTACTTACATTAAAGACTGTGTTCCTTATAACTGTTACCTCAGCTCGTAGGGTAAGTGAGTTGCAGGCCCTATCAGTAAGGGAGCCCTTCCTCACGATTTTTGAGGATCGAGTTGTTTTACGAACCGATCCAGATTTTTTGCCAAAGGTGGCAAGTACATTCCACTGATCTCAGGACATTGTACTGCCAACCTTTTGTAGTATGCCACAGGGCGACCTAGAAAGAAAATTTAGTTTTCTAGATGTAAGAAGGATTCTCTTAGTCTATTTTGAGGTCACCAAGACCTTTAGGAAAACTGATGCCTTATTTGTCCTCTTTTCTGGAGTTAACAAGGAGAATAGTGCATCTAAAGCCACATTGGCTAGATGGATAAAGCAAGCCATCTCTGAAGCTTACAAAATTAGGGAGGTTCCTACACCTTTTGTTACTGCGCACTCAACTAGAGCCTTGTCTACGTCTTGGGCTGAGAGGGCTGGTGCCTCACCGGAACAAATTTGCAGGGCTGCCACATGGTCCAATTACTCGACCTTCATTAAACATTATCGCCTGGATCTCCTATCAGCTCAGTAGCAGGCGTTTGGTCGTGAGGTCCTAAAGGCAGTTGTCCCTCCCTAGACTGGTAAGTTCTGGCTCATCGTCTCATGGGCTGTCCTGGAAGACGCTTGGAGAAAAGCTGAGTTAGACTTACCGGTAACTCCTTTTCTGAGAGTCTTCCAGGACAGCCGGATTCCCACCTGGTTCTGTCTGAAGTTATGTGTATTATGCATATGTTTTGCAGGGTCCTACGGTTCTTGAGAAGACTGACATGGGCCTGGAGGACCGCCCTTTTATCTGGTGGGGGTGACGTGTTTCCTGTCCTGGTAGGAGGAGCCCAAGGTCTCATGGGCTGTCCTGGAAGACTCTCAGAAAAGGAGTTACCGGTAAGTCTAACTCAGCTTTTCAGAAGAGAAAGCATGATGCTTGTATCGAGGATCCAAAAGACATGCCAGCACAACATTTTTATTCTCTTCATGCTTCTCAAAGTGTTTGAGGCTGTCCCTCATGACCTGCCTGAATGTTTTATTGCCATGTGTGTTGGGTCTTTCATTCTCTTGAAGAAGCATCTTCAGCACTCTCACACATGGGATGACAGATTACACAGATGAGTCGTAATGACTCACCTCTAGTGTCACTTCCTCCATGGGGAGGAGGGTCTCAATGACATTGGCTATAATGTCCCATTGATCAGCAGTAGGACAACTATAGCCTACATGTTCGCAAGCTCTCTTCTGTTCCAGCATTCTTTGCAGCATATGAAGTGTTGAATCGCACGTGTTGGAACTGCCGGAATTGGGCTGTTTTTGGGTAGGCCAAGGTCTGCCTGAATGCACCCAAGTCGCTGCTAGGCAAGGACTGAACAGTGGAAATGGCCTGCGCACTTCAGCATGCCAATTATATCTATCAAAGCTATTTGGCTTGACAAACCATCTACCACAAGTTGCAGGGTGTGTGCCATGCAGCTGAGGTCTGACACTTCAGCAAGCCTCATTCCTTTCACCATGTTTGCGCCGCTGTCACGAAGCACAAGCATCACTCGGCCTTTGTTCTCCATTCTTCAAGCATGCCTAGAAACATTTCTCTAATGTACTCCCCAGTGTGGGATCCTTGCATCACCTTTGTATTCAACACCAATTGAATTTTTGTCCATCCGCTGTCAATGAAATGTTATGTAAGGCTCATTAGTGACTGTTGGTCCTAACCATGTCCGTCCGAGTGTCGATGTAAGGTGAGGGAAGCGGTCAGACTCGATAAGCCCAGTGCGCAGAGGCGTAATGACTTGGTGTGCGTGTCCCACGCGCCCCTGCGCACTGGGTCTGCACTCTGCAGGCTTCTAGACCCCAAAAAAATGCCCACGGAGACTGTCGGTCTAGTTTGCGACCGATACCGATTTTTGTGAAAATGACGATTTCGGCCTGCAATAATCAGCCAGACCAATAATCGGTGGAACCATAGTGTGCATTGTATTTTATGCATTATATGTAGTAGTGGTGGTCTCTCTGGGCTGTGGAGCTGCAGAGCAGGGATCATTTTCTTTTATTGGTCTCACCTGCAGCTTCTGAGCTATAAGTGAGTGTTTGGTCTTGGGGTAATCAGCAATGATTAGGCACAGGAGTGTGAAACATGCTTGCGATCTCTCGTGGCTTGCATGTCATGTCTCTGCTTTTAATGGATTTACAATAAAGAGCTGATTTTACAGGCTGGAAGTGCTGCCATCTCTCTTATTTTGCAATCCTACCCACTATCTGGTACTTTTTGTAGGATTCTAAGGTTGTAATGCAGCGCAGAAGACCTCCCAGATTAATGGCATAAAGACTTTCATATAATGATGGTGGGAGGTGTACTCCTAAGTAGGGAAGGTGTGCAGAAACCTATTAGTAGTTAAAATGTGCTTTAAAAGTTAAATTTTTAATTTTTCTAAAAAAAAAAAAACATACTTAGGTGGATCCGATGCTGCATCTGTCCCCCGGTCGGCTCTTATGCCAGCAATGCCCTTCTGCACACCCATGGACCTACAATCTAACAACCGTACAGAACTCCATAGTAGAGGTATTTCCCAACTATGTGGATGAACTAATTGACCCCTCGTTCTTTATTCTACTTTTAGTACCTACGTGAACCTATCTGAGTGCAGTTCGGGCTGCCTGTTGCCCCTTCCTTTCCTTCCCTCTCCTGTATGGGGGGCTGGTAGGCGTGATCCCTCGCAAGACACACTCGGTCCACCACCCGTTCACTGGGGAGTTGGCCTGACACGGGGGAGACAAGGGAGCAGAGGAGGAATCGCATCACCTTAAACACCCCACAATGTCAGAAATGACCCTATAACGTCATAAATCCTGTGATAGGTAACTATACAACCTAGACAGATACATTACATGGTATACATATATAGGCTTGGTACTGTTGAATTTGATGTTATGTTTGATACATGTTGACCTTTTTACAGTGGACAACCATCCTCTGAAGAAGACCCGGGAAGGGTCGAAACGCGTCAGTTTTCACACATACAACTTTTGTTGTCCCACATACGCTGTATTGTATATTGCCCTCATCTATAGGCATTGTTTGTTGTTATCTAATCTTAAGGATTCAATATTCGAGAAAACTTTGGTTGCCCCTTAATACATTGTGTTTTGCATTGGTTCTAATTGTAGGCTTTGTCCGTTGCAATTGTACGCCATATCCAGTTCATGTCCTGACTCAAACAGTCAGTATCCATTTCAGTGATTTTTTAATATGCTATTTATAATTTTTGTATCAGTAAAATTGAATTTTTTCCACTACCTATATTGCACTTTATTGGCTGCTTTAAAGCCCCGATAGGGGGTTCTCGTATTTTTTCAGGAAGTTCAATAGCCAGTAGCCAATAGCTTCCATCTCGTACTTGCTTCAGAGCATGCCTCGTTTTTGGTCCGTCGGAACAGCATACAGACGAGCGGTTTTCCCAATAGGAATTTGTTCCGTCGAAAATATTTAGAACCTGTTCCATTTCTAGGTCTGTAAGAATTTTCACAAAAAAAAGTCCGATGAGGCATACACACGATCAGAATAGACGATGAAAAGCTTCCGTTGGACTTTTTCTGTCGGACATTCCGCTTGTGTGTATGCGGCTTAAGACTGTGAACCGAGCAATCAAACAGCGCTGATTGGTTGGTTCTCTGAGCTCCATAAGCAGAGAGCTGTCTGCTCTGCCCCCCCCTCCCCCACTGGAACGCTGGGCTGTGAAGGAGACAGGAGTGGGTGACTCAGGCTCTTAACGGCTTGCTTGAGAGGCTGAGCCAGGTTCCTCTGCTGTTGGGCTCTCTGGCTTCTGTTTCCTGCTTCCTATTGGGCCACTGGTGGGGGAGGTGGGAGGGTGGGGAAGTCCTCCAGGGAGGACAGGTTAGGGGTGGGGAGGGTGTCCTGAGGCAGGGGGTGGGGCAGGGGGGGGCGGAAGTGGACTCACCTGTGGTCTTTCGAGGCTTCTTTGGCTTGTTTTCTGGCGGCTTCCTCCCTGTGCTGGAAGATGGCTTACCCTGGATCAGGGCTCCAGCGTAGGTCCAGGTCCTCTGGGGGCAGTGTCTGAAAACATGCTCTGCCAATCCGCAAAGGTTGCAGGCTTTGGACCTCGGACAGTCCTTGGTCTCGTGGCCTGTAACCCTACAGAACCTGCAAGCAAGCTCTGTACAATCCTTACCCATGTGTCCTGGATGGCCACATCTGTTACAGTTGTGGGGCATGCCGGGGTAGAAAAGGATTCCTGCGGATAATCCCAGGGAGAAGCACGGCTGCAGGTGCTGAATGTCTCCCGAAGGGTCTTTCCTGAGTTTGCAAAGTACAGACCACTTGCCTATCCAGAAGCCGTTGACATCGAGGATTCGGACTGGGTCCTTTACCACGGTGCAAAACCTCTGGAGGTAGGTGGCTATGTCCTTGCCTTGAGTATGGGGATTTCTCATGGCCACCGCCACCCGCCTTTCGTCCCGTGTTATGGGGCAGTGCGCAACGAACTTACGGAAGGGGGATTCAGGGCCACTGGTCTTTACCATCTCCCAGTATCTTCTGCAGACCTGAAGGGACACAAAAGTTATGAAGAAAATACCTTTTGTAAAGGTCTGCATGGAAAGCGTCTCCGCTTTGCTGAACCCCTGCTCCAAGATCATCTTCTTTCTGAAGATCTCCGGGGTCATGTCGTGGACTCTTTCGTCCACCTCCTTCAGTTTGACCGTCTGCTTCATCCAAGGCTCTAGGGTTGGGAGCCCGTCTGCAGCTTGGCTGGTCTTGGTCGGCTGGTGCCGGCCGGGGTACAGGGTGGAGGTTGAGGCAGCGTCATTCTCGGGCTCTTCAGAGGAAGCGGCTGGAACAGGGTTCTTCTTCTCCTTGCTGGTCTTCTTGTCGCTCTTCCCCATCGTTGCGGAGTTGGATGTCACTTCAGGTGTTCTTAGGCGGCTTCCTTCTGGTTCCTCAACGTCTTCGCTCTTTTCGTAGCCTTTAAAAAGGCTCTAACACCTACTGCCCGGAGGTAGTAATGCGGAGTGGGGGAGGAGGAAAGACCGCAACCTGTTCCCTGTGGGGGGCTAAGCCTCTAACCCAATAGCAGCAAGTAGGTGAAGCTGAATTGAATCAACGATCCTACAAGGCCGAGCAGAGGGTACCCCACAAGGACCAAATGGCTTGGATAGATACAAGTGGTTCTCCACATCCTAGCTGTGAAGCAGAGACACCCCTAAGGGCTATAGTCGATACTACACTTGATCTTAGCCAAAAGGCCGAGAAGCGATCATGCATCATGGTTATTCAGCCTCCTGGCTAACCTACTAACCACACAGCTGCTTCAGGCCTCACGCCTAGGCCATAAGTCTGTTCCTCAGACCTATATGCTTGGGTTAAGCTCTCTCCTAGCTTACCCAGGGTTCAAACTGCCACCTGCAGTCTCTCTAAAGAACATGGGTGTCTTCACAAAACTCATACACAGACTCATGTCTGTAGGGTGGATTCCTCCTGACTCCTCAGCGAGACTTCCTGTCTCCTTGGGTGGAGCTGTCTCCAAGTGGGAGCCCTGAGCGCTACCCCTGGGATATTTATGAACCCAGCCCACAGGTGTGCAATCAGCATGCCTCTGTTTACAAGAACCGGGGTGAAAGTGCTAATCCACACTGTGCACTGTGAAATGGGGTTGCCTCTCCACACTAATATATATTTACACAGTCGTATGCAAAAGTTTAGGAACCCCTGACAATTTCCATGATTGTCATTTATAAATATTTGGGTGTTTGGATCAGCAATTTCATTTTAATCTATCAAATAACTGAAGGACACAGTAATATTTCAGTAGTGAAATGAGGTTTATTGGATTAACAGAAAATTTGCAATATGCATCAAAACGAAATTAGACAAGTGCATAAATTTGGGCACCCCAACAGAAAAATCACATCAATATTTAGTAGAGCCTCCTTTAGCAGAAATAGCAGCCTCTAGACACTTCCTATAGCCTGTAATGAGTGTCTGAAATATGGATGAATGTATTTTGGATCATTCCTCCTTACAAAACATTTCCAGTTCAGTTAGGTTTGATGGTTGCAGAGCATGGACAGCCCCCTTCAAATCAGCCCACAGATGTTCAATGATATTCAGGTCTGGGGACTGGGATGGCCATTCCAGAACGTTGTACTTGTTCCTCTGCATAATGCCCGAGTAGATTTTGAGCAGTGTTTTGGGTCGTTGTCTTGTTGAAATATCCAGCCCCGGCGTAGCTTCAACTTTGTGACTGATTCCTCAAAATTATTCTCAAGAATCTGCTGATATTGAGTGGAATCCATGCGACCCTCAACTTTAACCAGATTCCCAGTACCGGCACTGGCCACACAGCCCCACAGCATGATGGAACCTCTACCAAATTTTACTGTGGGTAGCAAGTGTTTTTCTTGGAATGCTGTGTTCTTTTGCCACCATGCATAATGCCCTTTGTTATGACCAAAGAACTCAATCTTTGTTTCATCAGTCCACAGCACCTTATTCCAAAATGAAGCTGGCTTGTCCAAATGTGTGTTTGCATACCTCAAGCTACTCCGGTTGTGGTGTGTGTGCAGAAAAGGCTTCTTTCGCATCACTCTCCCATACAGCTTCTCCCTGTGCAAAGTGCACTGAATTGTTGAAGGATGCACAGTGACACCATCTGCAGCAAGTTGAATTTGTAGGTCTTTGAAGGTGGTCCGTGGGCTGTTCACTTCTGGCCTTAACAAGAACTGTGCCTGTGGTCTTCCATTTCCTCACTATGTTCCTCACAGTGGACACTGATAGCTTATATGTCTGCAATAACTTTTTGTAGCCTTCCCCTAAACCATAATGTAGAACTATCTTTGTTATCAGGTCATTTGAGAGTTGTTTTGAGGCCCCCATGTTGCCACTATTCAGAGGAGAGTCACAGAGAACAACAACTTGCAATTGGCCACCTTAAATACCTTTTTTCATGATAGGATGCACCTGTCTATGAAGTTCAAGGCTCACCAAACCAATTGTGTGTTCCAATTAATCAGTGCTAAGTAGTTACAGGTATTCAAATCAACAAAATGACAAGGGTGCCCAAAGTTATGCACCTGTCTAATTTCGTTTTGATGCATATTGCGCATTTTCTGTTTAATCCAATAAACCTCATTTCACTACTGAAATATTACTGTGTCCTTCAGTTATTTGATAGATCAAAATGAAATTGCTGATCCAAACACCCAATTATTTATAAATGACAATCATGGAAATTGTCAGGGGTTCCTAAACTTTTGCATACGACTGTGTGTGTGTGTGTATAACACTGTCAGCTGTTTCAACACAACTCAAAACTTGTCCCTTTTTAAGCACTGATTTAACTTTTGGGAATTCATTCTCACGTCCCTCGCTGAATCTTTTGTACCACTCAAACACACGTGCACAAGATAGGCCATCATTCCAATAAGCTGTAGTAAGCATTTGAAAACATTTTGTTGGTGATTTGTGCAATTTTACTAAAAATGTCAAATTGACACGTTGTTTACCTTTTATACTTAGCATTTTTTCGGCACACTACAAAAAACACAACCGAACTAAATGGTGACTCACAATCAACTGAGCGTCAGAGTGTTGCTGCCTGTCATGCAAGTTCAAACATGTTCAGGGTTACCATGCATGCAGTTATAACTGTGGTTCTGACTGCTTTGTTTACTGGGTGGGATCACAGCCTTGTTATTTTAATACACACCTTGTGTGTGTGTGTGTGTGTGTATATACAGTGAAATATGTGTGTAGCTATAGAGATTCTCTCTCTCTCTCTCAATCTATAGATCTATCTATCTCTCAATTTTTTTTTTTTAATAGACATACACAAAATGGCATACTATTGAGTAGCACCTCAAGTTCCCAGTGTAAGGGTTGTTATTTAGTGCCTACTGCCTATAAGAGCAGTAGAAAAGGGTTTGTAATAATATAACTTGCAGCAAAACCTGTCCAGTCGTGATCGATCAATCCAGGATATGAGTGTCCACTGAAGCTACATTTAGTACAGTGCCTTGAAAAAGTATTCACACCCCTTGAAATTTTCCACATTTGTCATGTTACAACCAAGAACATGTATTTTATTGGGATTTTATGTGATAGACCGACACAAAGTAGCACATAATTGTGTTAGATTGTAGAAAAATATCCCAAGCTTTGAACATCTCACGGAGTACTGTTCAATCCATTATCCAAAAATGGAAAGGGTATGGCACAACTGCAAATCTACTAAGACGTGACCGTCCACAGCAAACATGTGGAAGAAGGTGCTCTGTCAGATCAGACCAAAATGTAACTCTTTGGCCTAAAATTCATATGTGGTGGAAAACTAACATTGCACATCACTCTGAACACCCCATCCGCACCGTGAAACATGGTGGTGGCAGCATCATGTTGTGGGGATGCTTTTCTTCAGCAGGGACACGGACGCTGGTCAGAGTTAATGGAAAGATGGATGGAGCCAAATACAGGGCAATCTTAGAAGAAAACCTGTTAGAGTCTGCAAAAGACTTGAGACTGAGGCAGAGGTTCACCTTCTAGCATAGGCGTCACCAGGGGGTGGCTATCGAGGCTGGACCCCCCGAATGCGGAGCCCATAGCCCCGAGTCTCAGCGGGTGTGGAGGAGAGAAGAGCTGGCGGGTCGCGGCTGTGGCGGGCGGCATTGGAGGTGGAGGAGGGACGATCAGGCATGTACAGACACTGAGCCATCGGACCGCCACCTCCCTCACCCCCCCCAGCGCTCACCTCTTCTCCCTGCTTAGTTATGCAGCGCGGCTGCATACAGACATGATCCTAGGAGTGGACACTGATAAGCTCATCGTACGATCCAGAAGTCATGCAGCCACACACAGCTGTGACATGAACTTCCTCGGTACTCGTTCACTTGTTCTTTCCTTCCCCCGCTCTTCATCCTGTCTGCTGCCGCAGAGAATCTAGATGAGAGCGGGGGAAGGAAAGAACAAGAGAACGAGTGCCGAGGAAGTTCATGTCATAGCTGTGTGCAACTGCATGACTTCTGGATCATACGATGAGCTTATCAGTGTCCACTCCTAGGATCATAGGATCATGTCTGTATGCCTATCTAAGCAGGGAGAGGAGGTGAGCGCTGGGAGGGGGGATAGAGCAGCATGGGGGAGGGGGAATAGAGGAGCACGGGGGGGGGGACCAGCAGAGCACATGTGGGACCCAAAAAGCATTCGGGAGACCAGCGGAGCACGCGGGAGACCAGCGGAGCACGCGGGGGACCAGAGCAGCAAAGGGGGACCAGAAGATCCGGCATGGGTGAGACCTGTCAAAGTTGGCCGGTCTGGATGAAGTCCAGGGCCAAATTTTTGTCTCAGTCCAGCCCTGGAGACGAGCAGGTGGACAAGCAGAGATGACATCATCTCTCTCCGCCCGCCTGTCACCAATCTTCCGCTTTCACAGCTGGGACTTCAATGTGGGAGCGATGTGCGGCGGGGAGCAGAGAGATGTCATCTCTCACTGCCTGCCACACATCAGCGCTCTTCTGCCCTCACTAAATGTGCCTCTTCAATGTCAGAGGTGTACTGGGGAGCAGAGAGATTACATCATCTCTCACTGCCCGCCCCGCATCTCCGCTTTCCTGCCCTCACTAAATGGGCCAGTGCTGCCAGCCTGCCACCAATGCAGCGAGAATGCACATTTGGTGGCACTGGTTGGCATAGCAAGTGACAATCTGCTAATGGTGGCAAGTGACAATCTGCTAATGGTGGCAGGTGACATGGCAAGTGACAATCTGCAATGGGTGGCAAGTGACAATCTGCAAATGGTGGCAGGTGATGGGGCAAGTGACACGCCCAGGGCTCCCACTGATTCTGCATTATGGTGAGTTGAACCACTTCATTATATATTACAATATAACAATAGAAACAATTCGCTTTGATCACCCTGACACCATATCAACCATGGTGCCATGAAGATTGAAACGCCAACACCAGCCTTCCTGTGCCCGCAAAAAATTGCTTACCACCGGCGTGCCCCCCCCCAGTTGGTCACCGCTGCTATGGGCTCTAGCCCCAGATCTTTTTCAGACCTAGCAACGCCCCTGCCTTCTAGCATGAAGACACTGAACATACAGCCAGAACTACAGTGGAAGGGTTTAGATCAAAGCATATTCATGTGTATAGAATGACCCAGTCAAAGTCCAGACCTAAATCCAATTAAAAATCTGTGGCAAGACTTGAAAATTGCTGTTCAGACGCTCTCAATCCAATCTGACAGAGCTTGAGCTATTTTGCAAAGAAGTATGAGCAAAAATGTCACTCTCTAGATGTGCAAAGCTGGTAGAGACATACAGCTGTAATTGCAGCGAAAGGTGGTTCTACACAATTATGTGCCACTTTGTGTTGGTCTATCACATAAAATCCTAATAAAATACGTTTATGTTTTTGGTTGTAACATGACAAAATGTGGAAAATTTCAAGAGGTATGAATACTTTCTCAAGTCACTGTATGTACCAGACAAAGACCAAACATTCAATTTAGAATGAACCAGTAGTGGGGGTCCACTAAGTTGTTGCAAGGTAATGAGAAAGTAATAGGCTCTTATACAGCCGAGGTCCCCATTATCTCTGGAAAACCAGTGTCGGGGATGGGTCTCATATGACACTGATAAGGGACACGGCTTATTCTTCTCCATGTAATGTGGGATAATATAAAAAGTGAAGGGAAATGTTTCAAGCACATGGAAAGACAGGAAACAGATCACAAAGGAGATTGCTGGTGGACACCCCTGAGTCATTAAGTCACCCATGAATATAAAGTCTATATGGACTACATACACCCCTCCACATTTTTGTAAATATTTTATTATATCTTTATGTATCAATGTGACAACATTGAAGGAATGACACTTTGCTACAATGTAAAGTAATGAGTGTACAGCTTGTATAACAGTGTAAATTTGCTGTCCCCTCAAAATAACAACACAGCCATTAATGTCTAAACCGCTGGAAACAAAAGTGAGTACCCCCGTAAGTGAAAATGTTCAAATTGGGCCCAAAGTGTCAATATTTTAGGGGGCCACCATTATTTTCCAGCACTACCTTAACCCTCTTGGGCATGGAGTTCACCAGAGCTTCACAGGTTGCTACTGGAGTCCTCTTCCACTCCATGACGATATCACAGAGCTGGTGGATGTTAGAGACCTTGCGCTCCTCCACCCTCCGATTGAGGATGCCCCACAGATGCTCAATAGGGTTTAGGTCTGGAGACATGCTTGACTAGTCCATCACCTTTTACCCTCCGCTTCTTTAGCAAGGCAGTGGTCATCTTAGAGGTGTGTTTGGGGTTGTTATATTGGAATACTGACCTGCGGCCCAGTCTCTGAAGGGAGGGAATCATGCTCTGCTTCAGTATGTCACAGTACATGTTGGCATTCATGGTTCCATCAATGAACTGTAGCTCCCCAGTGCCTGCAGCACTCATGCAGCCCCAGATCATGATACCCCCACCACCATGCTTGACTGTAGGCAAGACACACACTTGGTTTCCGCCACATACGCTTGACACCATCTGAACAAAATAAGTTTATCTTGGTCTGATCATACCACAGGACATGGTTCCAGTAATCCATGCCCTTAGTCTGCTTGTCTTTAGCAAACTTTTTGCAGGCTTCCTTGTGCATCATCTTTAGAAGAGGCCTCTTTCTGGGACGACAGCCATGCAGACCAATTTGATGCAGTGTGCGGCGTATGGTCTGAGCACTGACAGGCTGGTCCCCCACCCCTTTAACCTCTGCAGCAATGCTGGCAGCACTTGCGTCTATTTCCCAAAGACAACCTCTGGTTATAACGCTAAGCACGTGCACTCAGCTACTTTGGTCGACCATGACGAGGCCTGTTCTAAATGGAACCTGTCCTGTTAAACCGCTGTATGGTCTTGGCCACCATGCTGCAGCTCAGTTTCAGGGTCTTGGCAATCTTCATATAGCCTAGGCCATCTTTATGTAGAGCAACAATTCTTTTTTTTCAGATCCTGAGAGCTCTTTGCCATGAGGTGCCATGTTGAACTTCCGGTGACCAGTATATAAGAGAGCGCGTTTTAATGCCAAATTTAACACGCCTGCTTCGCATTTACAGATAAAACAAAAAGTGTAGCGCTAATATATAATGTGCCTAGTGCAATGTGCATAAGTGAATTAAACCACAAAGAGACTATATATAATAAATATACCAATATAAATAATCACATTAAATATATCTAAACATAATCATAATTCTGTATATATTCTCAGTCTGAATATCTCTCATAAATCTCATATAGAAATTGCAAAAAAGCAGAAAAGACTGAGATAAGTGTCCATAAATATATTCCTCATCTGAATAAAATTAGAGGTGAATCTTGAACCCGGTGCATATATCAAACAGTGAAGAAAACCACCACCTGTTAAAAGGGAGACTTACCGGATAGTTTGAACACGTCAGAGCATACGCACTACGTGTCAAACAAGCTTTAATAGACAGTAGAACAGACTCTGAACCGATATCCACAGGTAGGTATTCCCTCCCAAGACCGCCAAGTTGAGACCACAGAGGATGTAATACAACCGGCAAACCGGAGCTCAGATGTCCACAGATATACAGTAGTATTTTTAAAGAAGAAAGCAAAAGAGGACCATAGTGTAATTCCGTAAAAAAAACTTTGATTTATTAAAAAGTGAATAACACTCACATGATTGAAGATAAAAGACAGCGCTGATATAAAATCAATAGAAGCAACAGTGAGGATCGTCCCTTCGCATTTACACCTGAGTTATTTTATTTTGAGGGGACAGCAAATTTACACTGTTATACAAGCTGTACACTCACTACTTTACCTTGTAGCAAAGTGTCATTTCTTCAGTGTTGTCACATGAAAAGAGAGAATAAAATATTTACAAAAATTTGAGGGGTGTACTATCTTTTGGCACAAGATGGCAGATCCTGGCGGCCACGTGCCAGTGACGTGGCCGCCGGGATCCGTCATCTTGTGCCGGACCAACCAACGCCTCAGAGGAGAGCCGCTCCAGAGGGAACCGGCCGGGATACATCGAGAAAGGAATATCGGAGGGAACTCTGAGGATCATTTCCTCCACATTGGTGCCCCTGCTATTGCGGATCAACCGTGGAAAGAGGAGACCAGTAGGACAACGTAAGGAGTCCATTGTGGGATATATCCAGGAGTTCATCTTCCACTACTAAGCCTGTTTTGACCCCCCTGAGTAAGGGCGGTCGCAGGCTTTCTGGTAAGCCTCCAACTTTATCATCTGGTGGTGGGCTGCACTGATGGTGGATCATGTAACTCCGGACCCTTTATTTGGCTCGTTTGTGGATTCAACACCTTCATTTTGTCATTTATGAACTTTTTTTATTCAAAATATTTTTTGACACGTATATATAGTAACATATATGAACTTTTTAGTCACTATTTTGTCATTATTTATATAAAATTTTTGTCACTTATAGTTTTGTATACACTTATTTAAGGTATGGTTTCATATTACCTAATATCACGTATTGACTTATGATAAGTTTATAGGTCCTAATTTATTTATACATATATTAACACATGTGTTCTTTTTCATTAGTCCAGCGCTACATTGTCCTTTTTGCATATTTTACGTGCCCTTGTATTGGGGTTATTGTGTTTCAGCTGCAGGACTTCCTTCACGGTCCCCTATTTCAGTTCTCAATAGTATTTATGATCAATTTCTTTTATGATCAATTTCTTTTTTCTTTTTGGTTTTAATAAACACACTTACCTGTTCCACGGTCCAGCGATGTGGCCGCACGGAGCCCCACTCCTCTCCCTCTCCTCGGCGCATCCATTGGAACTGTGGGCACCAAGCCGTGACAGATTGCGGCTTCAGGGCCGGGCGCGCACTGCGCATGCTCGAGTTGTGCTGCGCTCTCCCAGTGGACAGGCAATCTTCTGGGACCTGTCACGTGTCCCAGAAGATTGCCGAGGGGAAGGGACAACCTAGGTGAGAGGAGGAGTCGCCAAGGTGGTCCGTGGGCGGAAGAAGGAAGTGGGACAGGAAGTCCCTCTCTAAAGTAGTCACCCACTACCTACCCCCCCCCCCAAAAAAAAAGACATGCCAAATGTGGCATGTAGGGGGGGGTGCTTAAAGCGGAAGTTCCACTTTTAGGTGGAACTCCACTTTAACTGAAGAGCATAGACTTGTTTTATTTTGGCTTGTGTTTCATCTTAAGTACACAGGATGAGATGGTGGTGTTAAATATTTAAAGAAAGAAGAAAGGGCGCACCGACCTTGTGCATTACCAATGGTAGAATTTTATTAAAT
This sequence comes from Aquarana catesbeiana, assembly GCF_042186555.1. Taxonomy (NCBI): domain Eukaryota; kingdom Metazoa; phylum Chordata; class Amphibia; order Anura; family Ranidae; genus Aquarana; species Aquarana catesbeiana. The sequence goes on from NC_133326.1 coordinate 427,384,155, forward strand.
GTTGAATAAAGTAAAACCAATTGGAAATCAAAGTGAGGTGTATGTTTAGTGTTGGTATGTGTAGTTATCTATATGAGTTTTTGATGTTTCTTTGTATTTGTTTATGTCTCCTTTTGTGAATATATATTTATTATGAAATGAAATGATGGTAATTTTTTTCTAAGTTTTATTTTGTTTAAAAACTATCGTTTTTTTTTTTCATCTGTATTGAACATGCATTATAAAAATAAAAAAAAAGATTTGATATAAAAAAAAAAAAAAAAAAAAAAGAATTTTATTAAAAGCATAAAAACAACGTTTATACTCACAAACGAGCATGTAAATGAGGCTTGTCAATTGGTGAGACTGCGTCTGTAAACACTGGCAAACCGGACCTGATGTTGAGGGGATCAGACGATATCCCAAATGGCTGAGCCAACATTGTTTTTATGCTCTTAATAAAATTCTACCATTGGTAATCCACAAGGTCGGTGCGCCCTACCTTCCTTCTTTTTTTTTTTTTGTTCCAGTTTCAAGAATATCCATTGTTCTGAGGAGGGCTGTAAGACTGTAGGCACTGCTTAAATTTAAAGAGTTGGTCGCACCACTTCTTTAGAGACTAAACACCCAAGTGCAGGAGATTAGTTTTTTTTGGTGTTAATTATTTTCCACAAATAAGGGGTACATGTTTGGATGACATATTTCCTTTGTAATACAAGAGAGAAAACCTACTTATTCATTTAGCCAATCATAAAGATACATCTATTTAGAATTATTGACGTATCCGTATCGAGGCAACTTATACTGTTATTTAGACAAGTCTATAAAAAAAACTGTGGTTTCCTATGACTAACAGCAGAGACATATCTACACATATATAAGTTCCTCATATTAAGTTTCACAATTAATATTTAACTTGCTCAAATATGCTTCAAACAAACATCTTCAAAACAGACCCTTAAGTAGCACTATACAGGCTGAAATATTATTCATCATTAGATTAAACAATTATTTAACCCTTCAACAGGCAAGTCAAAATTTCCATTTTTTTTTTTTTTTTTTTAGTTGTGTAGGAAGTGTGCTGAAGTAGGAAACCAAATGTGAGTAGAATAATGCCCGTATTTGCATTGTGGATGCCAGCAGTTTATGAGAAGATAGGGCAGATATACATTTATTTATAAGCCACTTACAAAATCTAACATTTTATCTTGCAGAAATGTATGACAAGGTTGCATTCTCGAGGTCGGGAAGAAGAGCAGGGAATTGAGCTTGAGTACTTGGAAAGCTTGCATTCTAAGCATGAGAAATGGCTGTATGAAAGATCAATTCCGTAAGTATGCTTTTTTGATGGCATTAACTGACCCACTTTAACTTTTTTTTTTTTTTTTTTTTTCTATTATTGGAGGCCTAGATTCAAGCACTAAGTTTGTATATGTAAACAGTAATACCTTTGCACTGAAGAGTGCTAACTTAACTAGTCTGCAGGGACTGAATTTTTTTCCCCCAGTCATTGCTCTCAAGATGCATTAGTCCTTTCTGTATGACAATAAAAACATTAAATGGAAAGCAGTCTAAAATATAATGCCGTCGTCCAGAATTATAATCTTCTATCACCTTTTTTTTTTATTTGCTTTTTTGATCTGGTAAATATACTACTGAAAATTATTATTATACAGGATTTATATAGCACCAACCGTTTGAGTAGTGCTTTACAACATGAAAATATTTCTTTGTCTGTTCAAAAAGTACAAGAAATACCTGTTTTTATAAAATTAAAATTCAGAGCTTACCTATTTTCTCTCAAGAAATGCATCTAGCTCCCCTACCTCCTATTTTGGACTACAGATCAATTGGTCCCTCTTTTGTGGAGGTGAGGACAGTGGGAGGGATTCTGTAGTTGGCAAAAAACTACTAGATCTTGAAAACACCATGGCACATTCCCCACCTTCAGCAGCGATTTAGAACCCCCCCCCCCTCCCCTTACATATCATGCACCCACTTAGCTTATTGTGAATATCCCACATGGAAACTCAGGTGTTCTATCCAGTGGTGCTGTGGTCCCCACAGCTATATTCCACCCTTAGCATGAAGGTTTACATCTGCCTATGACTCTGAACATGGGGCTTGTCTCTCAGCTATCTGGCAGGCACACACAGCAGATGAATGGGTGAGTGAAGGAAACAAAACAAAGTTCAGTTACTTCCAGAACCGTACCTTTGAACCAACCCTTCTGGTTTCTCCACAGCATTTAGAGGACCTTGGTCAGGCAACCCAAAGCATGTCTCAGGGCTACATTTAAAAAAAATAAACATGTTATAGTTTACCTGCTCTTTGCAAAGGCATTGCACAGGGTGGCCCCTCTACCTCCTCTTCTGGAGCCCCCCTGTGCACTCTTCGCTCACTCCTCTTCTCCGAGTGCTCCATATCAAGTCGCTTGCTATGAAGACACTCATGTGGGCGCATTCCAGAGCTGGGCTGTGGTCATCCATAGACATACACAGCATTGCTTGGATTGCCTCCTGCTTCCCCCTCACAGTATTTGACTGACAGCAGCAGGAGCCAATGGCTCCCACTGCTCTCAGTGAATGCAGGAAAAGAGAAGACAGCAGGGACGGCGCTGTATTAAGAGTGGTGTCAGGTAAGTGTTTGGGGAGGTGGTGGGGAGAGGAGTCAGACATTGGAAGGTTTTTTACCTTAACGCAGAAAATGCAATAGGGTTGAAATCATGGGATTGCAGACATGGCGCTACATTTGCAGGCGTTTAGCCCGCCTTGCGGCATTTTCTGAAGCGCCGAGTAGCTGCCGTCCGGCCATAGTAATATATACTACAGGTGCCGGGCGGAAGCTACTTGGCGCTTCAGATTTGATTGACATCTGACCTGAGTTAGATGTCACTTCCTGTTTCTTTCTTCCATTGCGCCCGAGAGAGGAAACAGGAAGAATGCCGTTCCATCGCCGCTGCCAGTGTGAAGGAGACACCGCAGGAGAAGAGACAGCAAGGTAAGTACCGCTGTGTGGAGAACGGGACGGGGGGGGGTTTGAAGTGACAGAGGCTGCATTTAATGGGACGCAGGCTGCATTTGGGGGGGGGGGGCAGAGGCTGTATTTGGGGGGGCCAAGGCTGCATTTGAGGGGGGGGGGGGACAGAGGCTTCATTTAATGGGACACAGGCATGCTGCATTTAATGGGACACAGGCACACTGCATTTGGGGGGGGGGGACAGAGGCTTCGTTTGGGAGGGGACAGAGGCTTCATTTGGGGGGGGGGGGGGGACAGAGGCTGCATTTAGTGGGACGCAGGCATGCTGCATTTAATGGGACACAGGCATGCTGCATTTATCCATGGTGCTGGGATGATTGAAGTGCTAACATCAGGTGTTTGGAGTATCTTTATCTGGTGATTGTTAAACTTTCTAGAATGCACATATTTCTATTGTTGTGTAGGATCTGGGTCTGCTCTCCCTCTCCCTCTCCCTCCATCCCTCGTTCATCTCAGACGCTAACCACACCACCTTTGAGCCATGCCCACTATTTCGCTGAAACCACGCCTATTTTCACCAAGTGGGAGGGGTCAAAAGAAGGAGTGGGGTCTGGCACCCCCCCATCCTAAAACTTCACCAGCCACCACTGGTTCTGGAACAGTTCAACTCTGGTAATTTCAGAACACTAATAAACCTTGGGCTGAGACTGGAACACCCCCCCCAGGTTGACTGGCCAAGGGCTAAAGTCCAGCCCACATCCATATATCAATAAATTGGGGAAACCTGAGATATGGACGGCATGATTTCCAGGAAGCCAGTCCCTCTCTGCCTGGGGGAATCCCCACATGGTTTTTGGTATGCTTCTGCCAAAGGATAAACTTTGGTAAAGTTTTTCAGCTTTTACATGTTTTAATTTCATAGCTTATAGCAAATTGTGTGTCTTTTTGCACTGCCCACTTTCAGGATATAAAATTTTATAAAATGAATAAGTGACTTCTGTGTACTAAGCTAGGGCTAATTTCTCTGGAGAGATTGTTGCATTTTAGTGTCTATGCTCGGTCTAAGTTTATTGCTAATCTGTATGTAATTGCACTACATATTGACAGATTGTGTGCAGATTGTAAACTAGCAGATCTGCTTGACTGAGATCTGTGTGTGTGTGGTTGCCCAGCAGACCAGTCTGCGGACAAACTGTTGGGTGGTGTTAGGATATTGTTGTGTTTGTGTCTGGTGTGTGGACAGTGGGAAGAGTGATTAACACTGGGGTTCTATATCTATAGCTGGAGGAATCCTAGAAGTGTGTGCTAATTGCTAATTGTTTGAAACTGGTACGGACATGGCGGTCATCAGGACACTGGTATGGCAATCGTCAGGACACTGCTATGGGGGTATGGTGGTGATCACAATGCTGTTATTGGGGAATGGCGGTGATCACAATGTTGGCATGGGGTATGGCAGTGATCAAGAGATGAGCGGTGATGAGGAGGCTGATATGGGGAATTGAACAAAAAAATATATATCATTTATGGGCTGCTTTAGTCCTGCCTCGCTGTGCTTCCTTCTCTTGCAATCCTGCTCAGTGTTACTAATCGTCCTGTAAAGGGGAATAAAGGAAGCTAATGGTTTTCAGATATAAATATTATTTTTATGTTTGAAAATAAAAATGTCTTTAGTTCAAATATAAAATATGCCTCCTTTTTTATGTACTGATTCTCTTCTGCCATCAAATAGACTGGATTTCGAGTCTCTCCGCCATGCACCAGTGCTTATTCTTGACGTAAATGAAGATTTCAAAAATGACAAGATTAGACAAGAAGCATTACTTGACAAAGTAAGAATCTGGAAGTTATTACCTAATCACGTGTTGTTTGGAAATATGTATGCACACTGTGTTAAGTAAACATCACACTAGAATTTATATCCGGGGTCCTCAAACTATAGCCCTCCAGTTGTTCAGGAACTGCAATTCCAATCATGCCTAGTCATGCCTGTGAATGTCAGAGTTTTACAATGCCTAATGGGACGTGTAGTTTCGCAACAGCTGGAGGGCCGTAGTTTGGAGATCCCTGATTTTAATATTATTCATACTAGAGCTATTAAGAATTTACATAATAAAGGATCACATTTACTGTAAGGGTGCAAATCTTCTTTGCCTCATACACATGTAAGTTTTTAAGGAATTTACGATCTAAGTGCCTTGCCACAGCGATGTAAGCAAACAATATTTCTTTCTCGAACATCACGGGACACAGAGCCACAGTAATAACTGATGGGTTATATAGGTATCACTAGGTATTGGACGCTGGTCACACCCTAAGCAGGAAGTTCAACCCCCTATATAATCCCTCCCCTTACAGGGATACCTCAGTTTTTACGCCAGTGTCTTAGGTGTTGGACGTGTAAAGATGTCCTGTGCTGAAGCTCCAAAAAGGGAATATCCTGATATCCTATACTGGGGCAAGCCAGGCGAACCGGATCCATTCAAAGTGTCCTTTCTAGGCCAAATTGGATGGTACCCGGGCCTCGTGTCCGAAGAAACGAGGTTTTACCTGTAACGCTTCTCTTTTTAGAGAGCTGGACCCTGCATATCAGAAAAGGGTCTTTAACACCTTATTTCTGGCTGGGTGCTTTACAGGGCCAGAACTGTGGATCCCCCTATTCGTAGGGGGCCCCAGTCTCTGACTGTTTTTTCAAACGGAGCCCACCGTGAGAGGTGAAGATTGGGTCTGTATATACAGAACCCTGTGGCTGGATAAGGTAAGAGGAGATTCCACAGAATTCTAGTAGGTTTTCTCCTTTAAGGTAAATGCATGCTATGCCTATTGTGACCACCGGGGGCTGCCGGCAATCGTCAGGACACTGCTATGGGGTATGGTGGTGATCACAATGCTGTTATTGGGGAATGGCGGTGATCACAATGTTGGCATGGGGTATGGCAGTGATCAGGAGATGAGCGGTGATGAGGAGGCTGATATGGGGAATTGAACAAAAAAATATATATCATTTATGGACTGCTTTAGTCCTGCCTCGCTGTGCTTCCTTCTCTTGCAATCCTGCTCAGTGTTACTAATCGTCCTGTAAAGGGTAATAAAGGAAGCTAATGGTCCTGTAAAGATGTCCTGTGCTGAAGCTCCAAAAAGGGAATATCCTGATATCCTATAAATGCATGCTATGCCTATTGTGACCACCGGGGGCTGCCAAGAGCACATACCTTCTCATGCTGATGTCTGTCTCAGCGTTCGACGCTGCACAAGCTCCTCCGGCCGGCTCCAGGTAGGATGGGATGGGGGGGTTTTCTCCTCTGGGATATTCCCCCCAGGCTAGGGGGAGGCCGCAGGTGGGCTGTAAGGCGGTTTTACACCACACTATCACTGCTGCCGCCATTGCACGTGTAGGCCCATCACTACTGGCCTCTTTCCTTCCTCCCCCTCCCCCAGCCTTCCTCCAGGTTGGTTCCGGAAGGGTCGGCTAGCGCGGGAAGCGCTCGTTTTTTTAGAAAAAAGAAAGGGGGGGGGCGGAGTGTCAGCACAGCATCCAGCGTGCTCAGACACCCACATTGCAGGCTATTAAAGGCACACTGTACAGGTGCACAAAGCCTTGGAGGGACACAGAGCTGAAGGTGGGACACAGGCATTCTCCTAGGCAGCATTTACTAAAGAAACACCAGACTGGGCATTGGGTAGCAAGGCTTTTGCCAGACTACCGCTCAGCAGTCAGTGTTAATTTTGTGATGCCTCCACCTTGTTGCTTTGCTCTATAGGTAGAAGAGGTTCACATACCCCAAGAACCAGAGACTCTAGGGGATCTCATTCAGGTTCTGAGGGCCCCCTTTCTGCAGCATCCTCCCCCTCCCCCCCCCCCCCCCCCCGAGGGGCTAGGGTCGGCTAGCCAGGGAGAGCCAATGGGGTCAGGGGCTACACCTGCTTTTTGCACTTCAGCCCCTGGATATATTACACAGGAGGTTTTTTCCTCAGCCATTAATGGTCTAGAGGAAGGATTAATGGCCGTAGTTGCATCTTCACTTAGTGGAAGAAAACGCACTAGGTCTTCCTCTGTTACCCAGGACCCTCAAGCAGAGGATGAAAAATCCCTTTCAGAGGATCGGGATGGGACGGATGATTCCTTCTCTGAGGAATCAAGTGGAGAAGGGCCCTCTTAGCTTCTCAGGATGAGAGAGCCTTAGTACAGATCCTTGCTGGATTGGTCCGCTCCACATTTAAAGTACCCGTATCTGAATCAGTTTAAAACCCTCTATTTTTTTGGGGTCACTGAAACCTCCTTAAACAACACATGCTTTTCCTGTTTATAATTTTCTTGAAAAAGCTCATTTATTCTGAGTGGGATCACTCAGATAAACGTTTTTTTCCGCCTGAAAAAGTTTTCAACACTTTATCCTATGGAAGAAATGTTTATAAAGATGTGGGGGATGCCGGCCGTTGATGCCGCCATTTTCTCTGTAGTCTGACTTGTCCTGTAGACAATGCTCAGAGGCTCAGGGATCCTGTGGATAAAAGGATGGAATCCTTATTGAAGGATATTTTCTCCCTTAGCAGGTTCAGTAGTTCAACCTGCAGTGGCAGTGATCGGTGTCTGTCAAAACTTAAGAGACCATGTTAAGCAGGTCATCAAAGTTTTACTCGAACAGCAGGCCCAGGGGTTGGCTAACCTTCCAGCGGCCTTATGTTTTGTTGTTTACGCCATTAAAGATTCTATCAGGCAAACCCCTCGTTTTTTTCACTTGGGTTGGTGCGTATGCGTAGAATCTCATGGTTAAAAAATTGGTCAGCTGAAGCACCATGTAAGAAGCTTCTGGCTGGATTTCCTTTTCAGGGTGCAAGATTGTTTGGAGAAGACTTGGATAATTATATTCAAGGGTTCTCTAGTGGGAGAGCACTCATCTGTTAAGAGAAGTAAGCGTCCCTCTTTCAAACAGACTCTCTTCCCCAGTGCCAGGGGCATCAGCCTCTAGGCAGTCGCGACGGCCTTCTCCGTCTGGGTCATGAAACAAGAGTCAAACCCCAGAGACAGAGAAGTCCGGGGGGAAGAGGCCTGCTAGACAGGACTCGAAGGCCTTTTTTCATGAAGGGGTGCCCCCGCTCGTTCAGGTGGGGGGTGAAGACTGCTACAGTTCTCAAAGCTCTGGCAGGAGGATTTCAGGACAGATGAGTAATCTCCACGGTAACCTTAGGTTACACACTAGAGTTCCAGGAGTTTCCCTCTCCTCGTTTCCTCAAATCAAGTGTCCCCAGAGATCCAGAGAAGAAGCAGTCGCTCCTTCTAGCGTTAGAGCGGCTTTTTGTGGCAAGAGGTCATTAGGGTGGTTTCCGTGAAGGATTCGGTTCTTCCGCATGGATTCAATTCGGACAGTAGTCTCCATCCTGCAGGGAGGAGAATTTCTGGCATTGATAGACATCAGAGATGCATATCTACATGTGCCCATTTTTCCTGCTCATCAGAAGTTTCTGCACTTCAAGATGGGAGGGCGTCATTTTCAGTTTGTGGCTCTGCCTTTCGGGATAGCCACTGCACTTCGAGTGTTCACAAGGATCTTGGTTCCTCCTCTGACCAGATTAGGGGCTCAGGGTATAACTGTCATAGCATACTTAGACGACCTGCTCTTGATAGACCAGTCGGTAGCCTCGTTGAATGGGAACTTGAGGACCACAGTCAAGTATCTGAAACACCTAGGTTGGATCCTCAACCTAGAAAGATCTTTCCTAAAACCAGTAAGAAAGCTGGAGTATTTGGGTCTGATCATAGATACAAGCCAGGTAGAAGGTATTCTTACCTCAGGCAAGGGTCACTGCCTTAAGGGAGCTGATTTTGGTCAGGACTAAGAAGAGTCCTTCTGTCCGCCTTTGTATAAGGCTGCTGGGAAAAAGGGTAGCTTCGTTCGAAGCAGTTCCCTATGCTCATTTTCAGTCAGGTCTGTTGCAACACAGTATCCTGTCGGCCTGGAACAGGAAGGTTCAGGTATTAGATTTTCCGATGCACTTGTTTCATGCAGTGCGTCAGTGCCTCAATTGGTGGTTAATACCCGAAAGCTTGCAGAAGGGGGAAGTCCTTCCTACCGATCACCTGGACGGTGGTAATAACGGATGCCAGTCTTTCTGGTTGGGAAGCAGTTCTGGAACAGTCTGCGGTCCAAGGGGTATGGTCCAAGGCCGAGAGGTCTCTACCCATCAACATTCTGGAGTTCCGGGCGATATATCTAGACCTAAAGGCCTGGACTATCAGGCTACAGGGTTGCCCAGTCAGGATCCAGTCCGACTATGCCACAGCAGTGGCTTATGTCAATCATCAGGGAGGCACCAGGAGCCGTGCAGCTCAAAAAGAGGTGAACCAGATCTTAGTCTGGGCAGAGATGCATGTGCCATGCATATCAGCAGTTTTCATTCCAGGGATAGAGAAATGGCAGGCGGACTATTTAAGTCGCCAGCAGTTACTCCCAGGGGAATGGTCTCTGCATCCCGACGTCTTTTGGGCCATATGCCAAAGATGGGGGGTTCCAGATGTAGACCTCTTTGCATCCCGATTCAACAAAAAGAGCCTTATTTGATTATACACAAGGATAGAGTGGTATTGCGCCCTCATCCTAGTTTTTTACCGAAGGTGGTTTCAGATTTTCATCTAAACCAAGACATTGTTCTGCCTTCCTTTATTCCAAATCCCTGTTCCCCGGAAGAAAGATCACTACATTCTTAGGTTTTGACTGCTCTTACTACATCCAATCTGGAAGCAACTGCTCAAATTCACAAAACGGATGTTTTGTTCCTGCTGTCAGAGGGTCACAACAGAGGACAGGCAGCATCAAAAGCTACCATTTCTAAATGGATTCGACAATTGATTATTCAAGCTTACGGTTTGAAACGGAGGATTCCTCCGTTTCAGATCAAGGCACATTCCACAAGGGCTATCGGTGCTTCTTGGACAGTGCATCACCAGGCCTCTATGGCTCAGATCTGCAAGGCCGCAACCTGGTCTTCAGTCCATACATTCACCAGATTTTTTTCAGGTGGATGTGAGAAGGCATGAGGATATCGCCTTTGGGCGTAGTGTGCTGCAGACAGCGGTAGAGGGTCTTCAGGTCTGATTGCACCCTACTTGATTGTAATTTCCCCCCCCCCAGTTGGCATTGCTTTGGGACATCCCATCAGTTATTACTGTGGCTCTGTGTCCCGTGATGTTCGAGAAAGAAAATAGGATTCTTACCTGTAAAATCCTTACCTGTAAAATCCTTTTCTTTCGATGGACATCACGGGACACAGAGGTCCCGCCCCTCTTCTAAGACACTTATATTGCTTTGCTACAAAACTATCCCTGTAAGGGGAGGGATTATATAGGGGGTTGAACTTCCTGCTTAGGGTGTGACCAGTGTCCAATACCTAGTGATACCTATATAACCCATCAGTTATTACTGTGGCTCTGTGTCCCGTCATGTCCATCGAAAGAAAAGGATTTTACAGGTAAGCTGTTATAAAAAAAATCCTATTTTTAGGCTCAGTTTTGCAAAGGTCATTAAAACTACCTGCATTATTTTGGAATGAAAGCAAAATATGCTGTCCCTTGATGCAACTTTGGGGCCCCTATTGCAAGGTTATTTTTTTATTTAATTTTTTTCCCTCTTCTCGTCTCCGGAGTTGTACTGGAAGGCTGGGTCATGTAACAAGCTGCTCTCTTTACCAGGATGGATGTAAGCAAACTCTTTGGATGGTCTGAAAGAAAGGGGGCAAAGAATCTTTAAAGTGGTTGTATAAAGATAAAAAAGCTGCATCCAGCAGCCCCCTAATACTTACCAGAGCCCTATCTTGATGCAAAAAAACTACAACTTTTACAGTTTGTTATAAAATCTTGCAAACAGGTAACTATTATCCTTCACTGATGAGGCTGCACTGATAGGCGGCACTGATGAGGCGCTAAATCAAACACAAATATTTATCCAACATAGTGAAATGTGCAAAACGTGACATTTAAAATAAAGTAAGTCCAGTGCAAAAAAATAGGTGTAAGGTAAACACCAATAATAGTCCTTTTTAAATAAAATAGTAAGTGTTTGACAGATCCCAGTGTCAGCAAACATATAGTTGTGATGAATCACGCAGAAAGGACAAACTCTACCACCATGTTGTCGTGGAAATTAAGAGCTTTGCCTATAAGCAAATAATTCAGTTGTGCCAATTAGAACTCTCTTGTATAATGCCGGGAAAGCGCGTTTGTATATCTCCAAGTAACACAGACACACGCTAGCTTCACGTTGAGCATAGAAATCCTGCTTGACTAGGGCAGGCCTTTTTTATTTATAGAACTGAACAGGGATAACAAAGGAAGGTGGTGGCTTCACAATCAGCCAATCAGGCACATGTATATCTACAAATAGATATCCAGTAGTGACATGTGCAGAGCAATGTGTGCAGTTTCAGGCTGAGAAACAATGTGCCTCACATTGTGAACACTGCAAACATTGTTCTGATCAGGACCGTGTGCATATTCCCACCGTTACCGTTGGTGCGAACCATACTCCACGAGGCTCAGCAAGCCATGGTTTTGTGTGGTTATACTATGGTTCCCATGTATGGGGGTCTGTTTGCTGGTAGTGTAGATGCAGTCGTCATGAGGTGGCCAGTCTCTTGGTGAGGCATAAGCGAACATCCCTTTTTAAAGGGCGAACAGATCTCCCGCGTCCACGGGAAGGTTTCCGCAACCAACGCTCCTTCACCGGTGACTGTATGTATGGACACGCTCGCATGAGCTTATTGCAGCAAAACTGACAATGGGGGACATCTGACCATATCCATTAATTAAAATTTCCACAACACAGTGCAATGGCTGCTCACCTCAACTCCAAAGGTAATGCCCATCAAGCTGCTGGAGCAATCTCCATATGATGTATTCCATCATTGATCATCTCACATGTAACAAGGAATACAACTCCTCATGGTGTAGCAATAAGCATCACGTTTTATTAATACAATAGGTAGACTTACAGTTAAAATCATGAATATGCTCCCTGAAAACTCATCTCTTCAGAGAAGCCTATCTGGCCCCCACCTAACAACTGTACATTTATCTTCTCAATCAGCACATCGCCCACAGTTATTACCTCTTGTATCTCTTGACCTTCCCTCTTAGATTGTAAGCTCTAAGGAGCAGGGCCCTCTGATTCCTACTGTATCAAATTGTATTGTACTGTCTACCCTCAAGTTGTAAAGCGCTACGTAAACTGTTGGCGCTATATAAATACTGTATAATAATAATAAATAATAATAATATGCGAATGGTAAACGACCAAGGGGACACACATCAGCGAGATTCTGGAAATGGAAGACATCTGGTTTCAGCCGTAACCGAAAGTGACAGCACCAGGCTCCTGCCGATACATTGTGTCACTGTCACGTGCCTTTATCAAGTACTGGATGAAGCCACTTTCGGTTACGGCCGAAACTGGAAGTCTTACATTTCCAGCATCTCGCTGATGTGTGTCCCCTTGGTCGTTTACTATTCGCATGTTCATGATTTTAACTGTAAGTCTACCTATTGTTTTAATAAAACGTGATGCCTAATACTACACCATGAAGAGTTCTTTTCCTTGTTACATGTGCAATGATCTATGACTGATTACATCATATGGAGATTGCTCCAGCAGCTTGATGCCCATTACCTTTTGGAGTTGAGGTAAGCAGCCATTGCACATGGTGGTGGAGTTTATTCTTTCTGCGTGATTCAACACAACCATATGGTTGCAACGCTGGGATCTTTCTGTCAAGCACTTACTATTTTATTTAAAAAGGACTATTGGTGTTTTACACCGATTTTTATTATTTATTTTTTTTTGCGCTGGATTTTTATTTTATTTAAATTATTTCATTTTAAATATCATGTTTTGCACATTTCACTATGATGAATAAATATTTGTTTGATTTTAGCGCCGCTCCAATATTATTTACACATATTGATTGATGGTGTTAGTGACACTATAGGAGTTTTTTAGCAGCTTTTAATAATTTTAAGTATCAACACTATATCACCATTTAACATTTTTCGTCTTTGGAGTTTGTAATTGACACACTGGCATACGTTTCTTTCCCATATATCACTGACAAGGAGGCACTTATTGGCAGCTCTGGTGGGCACAGATTGGCAGCACTGTTGGGACTACACTGATAATCAGGACACTGTTAATCGGTGGCCTGATTATCAGTGTACATGTCCCTTTTAGAGAAGCCAGGTATGGGTTCTCTTCTTCTCTCCTTATACTGTCAGCATGAGGAAAGGAGTGCCGATAACCGACTTCTATTTACATCCATGATTAGCTGTGATTGGACACAATTACGTGGTTAAAGAGCCGCTGATTGGCTCTTTACCTCAATCTGTGATCAGCAGTGTCCTCCAGATCACAAAAGGACTCCCAGAACTAGCCGTCTGCGCTGTAGCCGTCATTCAGCTATAGAGCAGTCGGCAAGTGGTTAATATATGCCAACCTGTGCCCCCATACATTCAACAAACTTTGTGGAGTGTCAGTTTTTGCACTGTATAGGAGGTAAATGCATAGGGCAGATATTGTAAATTAAAATAATCATACTTTAAGAACAGTTGCACAAGACAGCAGACAGTCTTGAAAAGTATTCTGTAGAAAGACTGGAATCCATTAATGCTGTAGGCATTGATACAGGCTTTACAAGTCCAGGGTCGTGGTCTTCAGGTGCAGATCTGTGTCCCTGAACGCTCCTGTAGGGGTATACACATTGTAGAGGGTAAAACCAGGATGGGGTTTGACCCCTTTTATTAATTTCTGCAGAGCCTAAAGCCTCGTACACACGATCAGATTTTCGGATGAACGTTCGTCTTTTTTTGTTGCATGCTAGTCTCATATAGAAAGTTAAGAGGTTACTCACCATACAAAAATTCTCGTACGACAGAATTCAACTTCAGAAGTGACCTAATGTGTTCAATAGTTTTTGTATGTATTCTTTCGTTTCTGAGCTTGCTCTTACAATTTTTTTCGGATGAAAACCGTATTAATTAAACGAAAATCGGACGTTGTGTTCACGCACAATAGAAATTTTATAGTTTTCACATCCAGCTTTTGTCCTACGAAAAATCGGAATTGACTGTCGAAAGCACCATACTAACGATCCGAAAATTGTCAGATCGTTTGTCGGACGAAATTTTACTTCCGATTTTCGTATCATGTGTATGGGCCTTTAGTGGCGATTTCAGGGAGAGGTACTTTAGACATATATTCCTAGGGTGCCATTGAAATTCCTAAACCTTTTGGGGTGTATAGGTGCTAGTGACCACCCCACTGATGGTCATGGCTTGGAGCCAGGAGAGCACGAGGTAAAATTTTAGTCTGGTAGCATTGGCACACATCTATCAACACTACTGCTCCTGCACAACCTTTGTCCTGCTGCGTTCTCGTTTTCCTGGTTGCTTATGGATTCTGCATGGTGCTTACTAAGCCTTTGCCACCTCATTCTGGAATGAGTTACCATGGCTGTGCACCCTGCCTCTTCCTCTTTCTGGGCACTCCCTCTGAAAGGAAAGCACTTCTGGCTCTCCTCCACTTGCACTACTGTCTTATCAGTGTTAAACCTAAAATCAAATGTTTATTCTATCGCAGCTTACCAATTTGTACATATGATGGCTACATTCGTGTTTTGTTTTTTTTTTGTTTTTATTCTTCTTTTTTTATTTTCACCTTGTGATCCCGCCAGTATGTTGTAGAACAATCAAGACTAGGCTAAGGTGCACAGATAAAGAGACCCAGTCCCCAAAACAAGTAAGTATCTATACAAAGAGCAAATGCCCATGGGACTTTTGAAGAGTCACACCAAGAAAAAGTGACGTTTCAAACATGCATAAAAAACTATACTTCCGGTTCCAGCGCCGCATGGAGTAGCGGCTCCCGCAGACCTGACCTGTAAGCCAGAATACAAAGCCACCTGGACCATCGGCACAGCCCGCTGTCACACAGCCTAGCTCTTCTCTATCCATGGACCGCTTCCTGGATAAAAGCGGCACCCGCTCTCACCCCGCACAGCGTCCGTCAGACACAGCAGACATGGCCCCGATCTCCAATATGGCGGAGCCACCGCCCATGGAGGTGAGCGCTGCCTTGGCCCCTTCTCCTCTGCAGCATGATGACAATCTTACTGCACGCATAGATCAGGCAGTAGCTTCTCTCCTGTCCCCTAAGACCATCTCTGCCACAGTAGAAAAAGCAGTACATGCAGGCATGTCACAAATAAAGAGCTGGAAGAACATAACACTAGACTTCATGAAACAGAGCAAAGAATCTCTACTATTTAGGATGAGCTCTATAAGGCTCAAGCCACAGAAGAGTCTCAGGATAAAACTAACCAATTTATTATCCAGAAGCTGGAAGATTTAGAAAATAGGTCACGGCGCAACAATCTGCGCTTTATAGGAGTTCCTGAATCCCTGCCATTTCAGAATTCTGTGCATCATGCATCCCAGAAGTCTTGGGTTTCTCTGCCCCCTGCATAGTAAAAGGAGCACATCGTCTGGGGGCCCCTACCACTGACCACACATCTCGCTCAATCATTGCCAAATATCTCAATTATGCAGACAAGGCTACCATTTTACAAAAATTTCAGTCCGGTTCACTGCAAATCGACAGGGTCAAAATCCTGATCTTTGATGAGGACTCTGCAGATGTCTCTAAAAAAAAAAAAAAAAAAAAAAAAAAAACACCAAATCTAGTTCACCCTAGCATTCCCTGCCGTACTTTGGCTTAGGTCCCCAAACGGGGGCCAATTCTCCATCCACAACCCATCAGATGCTGAAAACTATCTTCGCTCTCTAAACCCTGAGGTGCAGATAAACCTTCCTACTAAAACCCATCTCGCGTCCCCTGGATCAACGGAGCCCAAGAAAGGATCCCCCGAAATGTCGCAAATCCTCAGACTTCGGCAATCACTCCGGACATCGCTGACGCTACCCTCACCATGGCCTCCACCACTTTTAAGATGTTAGGGTAAATGTATTCTTACTAGGTATCTCAGCTGTTGTTCTTATGTTATGGGTATAATATGTTTTAGATACCGGTGAAAGCATTTACCCCTATGGGCACCACTTTTCCATGCTTTCTCATGGGCTTCACTGGCCACATCCCAATACTCACGTGTATGAACTACCTGGGCATTCCTAACTGGGTTCATTTTTACACGGTGTGGCAGAGCGTTGGCCTGCCAGGGTCTAGAAGGAGGTTGTGACCCAGAATTCTCAACCAGACAGGTGGAGGGGCTCAAGGGAGCTTGTAACATGAAGAGGAAACTGGCTTTTCAGTTTCCTGCTTTCTTCGAATAGCCCACTTTGGGACCTGTAGCCCGGGGATTTCTGAGAGATCTGAGTGGAATGAAATCCCCTGACTTTGAAAACAGCCAGCATACTGATCGGTCAGGTGTGCACTGGGCTTTTAGTAGTAGCCTGACAATAGTTCTGGGCTCCACCCTGGCAGATAGAAAGTCTGAGTACCAGGAGTCAGGAGGGCTCCACGGGTGAGCCAGTGCAGCAAGAGGCTGCACCATATATATGCACCAAGGTTGCCGGTGAAACAGTCTGTACGAGACAGGCAAGGGCCTGGAGTGTAAGGCCAGAGCAGCAGTGCTGCAAGTGAGAGCCAACTAGGCTGAATGTCAATTTGTTGATAGATAAAGGAATGCTGAAAGCCCCTGCGAGGGAAACCTATGTTTGTTTGCTGAACTTGCTTTTAATAAAAAAATGGGCAAACAAAGCTCTTAAAAAGAAGAAACAGTGAGTGGCGGTGTCCTTAAAGCCCTATATTTGACGCTAGTCCTTTACAACGGGCACCCACGTTAATCCCAGTCCTCTGGTGAGTTCTTGAGAGCTGGCTTATGCAGTGATCCCAAGCAGAAAAATACGAAGTCGCGCATATGTTTTTTGGGTTACTCTCTCTGACCCTTTTATGTTTCTACCCCTATTGTGCTTCCACACCTTTCATTCTAGCACATTTTCCTGGCTCACAGACCGCACCCATCCTCTCTATGGCACTCACTCGACATCTATCTCGCTCTTTCACTGACACTACCTTGGAGACTCCTTTCACTTGCATGCCCATTGCTCAGATCCACTTCTCTAAAGCACCTTAATGAAAATAACCTCATGGAATGTGCAGGGCCTTAGGTCGCCCAAAAAAAAGACTCAAGATCCCCTGTTACCTCAAAAGACTAAAGACCGACATTGCCCTACAGAAAACACATCTCATATCTCCCGACTTTTACCATATGAAAAAGCTTTGGGTAGGCACTGTCTTGGGATCTGATGCAATCAGTCATATGGCTGGAGTATTAATTCTGATCCACATAAATCTCCCCTGCGAGGTTATAGCGACAGATTCTGACTGTCAGGGACAACTCATTACTGCTCACTTCAGATTAGGGATTAGAGACTTCCAAATTGCATGTACTTATGCACCCAACAACACTTGAAACCCTTCTATGGGGAACTGTCCACTAGACTTTTGAAATTCCCTCACATCCCCCCATATAGTAGGCTGCAACTTAAATGCTGTAATCCACTCAACTGATGACAGGTCCACTCTCAAATGTTCCCAGAGATCACCAGAAGAGTTTAACCCGACTTCTCTAGCAACCACCATGAAATCTTTACATTTCACTGACATTTGGAGACTATTCCACCCTGTAGATAGGGAATTCACTTTCTACTCTCCCCCCACAATGTATTTACAAGGATTGACTATATCTTTGGCACTGACATCACCATACCGACAATTTCCGAGGTAGAAATCAATGAGATAGCTATCTCAGACCATGCACCAATATCAGTTTCCCTTCTAGACCCGGTCTTCAACCGAACCCCCACCTGTGGCGCTTCCCATCCTTTCTATACAAAAACGCAGACTTCCAGGCCTCTATGGAAGCTGCTTGGGAAGAATTTCTCTCCGCAAACTCCCCACACATGGACAATCCTAATCTAAATTGGCCGGCAAGGCTTTCATTAGGCGACTGATCATCTCATATGCTGCTTCTTTCAAGAAATGTACATTATCCAAATATTGGGAAGCTGACTTAAGTCTGCTGAACGGTCCTTAATTTCCCAAAACACCCCAGAATACAGGACAAAAGGGCAAAATGTGCCTTTGACTCCTGGGCCGAAAATCTAGAACTGACCAAACGAGCATTCAGTGATGCAACATTCCACAGATTTGGCAACAAATCTGGTAAACTCTTATCGAAACTATGTAAAGGCCCATACTGCCCTACGCATATCACTTCTCTATCAAGTCACTTCCCCAGAAAGTAAATAAGATAATGCTCCAGTTCTATTCCTCTCTGTATGCTTCTGAATCTATAGATAGAAATTTGGCCTCAAGGATTCTTGATGCGATCCATCTCCCCTTCAACTCAAAACCCTAAACACGCCCATCTCCTTGTCGGAACTCAATACGGCATTTGGCTCCAAACAAAGCCCCAGGCCCAGATGGATTCACGGGACGAATTATTTAAGACCCTACTGGAAACACCCACCCTTCTTAATGTATATCAGGGAATCTGGCAAGGGGGGCCCCTATTTTCCAACATTAACCACTTCAATACCAGGCACTTATGCACTTTCCCGCCCTGACCAATTTTCAGCTTTCAGCGCTCTCGCACTTTGAATGACAATTACTCAGTCATGCTACACTGTATCCAAACAAAATGTTTATCATTTTCTTCTCACAAATAGAGCTTTCTTTTGGTGGTATTTAATCACCACTGGGTTTTTCATTTTTTGCGATATAAGCAAAAAAACAGCAAAAATTTTGAAAAAAAAAAACGTACTTTTTTTTTTTAGTTTCTATTGTAAAATTTTGCAAACAAGTAATTTTTCTTCATAAATTTGTGGCAAAATTTATACTGCTACATATCTTTGGTAAAAATAACCCAAATTAATGTATATTATTTGGTCTTTGTGAAAGTTATAGAGTCTACAAACTATGGTGCCAATCACTGAAAATTGATCACACCTGATGTACTATCTCACCTGAAGGCCTATCTTATTTTTTGAGACACTAACAAGCCAGGAAAGTACAAATACCCCCCAAATGACCCCTTTTTGGAAAGTAGACAGTCCAATGTATTTACTAAGAGGCACGGTGAGTTTTTTGAAGCTGTAATTTTTTCCCACAATTCTTGGAAACATTAAGATTTTTTTTTTTTTTTTTTTTTTTTTTTACACAAACTGGTCATATTAACAGGTTATTTCTCTCACACAGCATATGCATAATTGCAACTACACCCCAAAATACATTCTGCTACTCCTCCTGAGTATAGCAATACCACATGTGTGAGACTTTTACACAGCCTGGCCACATACAAAGGGCCAACACTGAAGTAGCACTTTTAGGCGTTCTACAAGCATAAATTGCACATATCCTTTCTCAACCACCTATTACACTTTTGAAGGCGCTGGAGCAACAGGACAATTGAATTGTCCACAAAATGACCCCATTTTGGAAAGCACAGACCCCAACGTATAATCTGAGGCATAGCACAGACCCCAACGTATAATCTGAGGCATAATGAGTCTTTTGAAGGGTTCATTTTTTTCCAGAAGTTTTTGGAAAATGTGGAAAAAAAATGAAAATGCATTTTTTTTACACAAAGTTGTCCATTTATAAGATATTTATAACGCATAGCATGTACATAGCAAAAATTACACCCCAAAATACATTCTGCTACTCCTCCTGAGTATGGCGATACCACATATTTGAAACTTTTACACAGCCTGGCCACATACAGAGGCCCAATATCCAAGTAGCACCTCCAGGCATTCTAGCAGCATTAATTACACATATCATTTTCTGACTACCGATCACATTTTTGAAGGCCCTTCATATTTCTAACACATAGCAGGTACATACCAAATAACAAAAGATTACCTGTGGTTTTAGAAGTGCAGTGGTCCACAGAGGGAGAGCGTTGGTCCAGGCAGCAGGCAGGAATGAGGTCAGCGACAGCAAAAGCAATCATGCAGGCAGGAATACTGTCCATAGTTCGTACAGGCAGAGATACTGTCAGCACAGCCAGAGCACAGCCAAAGCACAGGTCCAGGTAGCAGGCATAGGTGTCCCGGCAGAAATGCTGTCCAAAGTCAGTAGAGGCAGCAGGCAGATATATGGTCAACACAGCCAAAGTATTGGTCCAAACAGCAGGAAGAAACATGGTCCATAATGTCATGGGTCTTTACAGGCAGCAATATGGTCAGCACAGCCAAAGTATTGGTCCAGGCAGCAGGAAGGACCATCAAGCTTAGGGCCAGGGGGACAGGGGTAGAGGCATCTCCCACCCAAACCACTTTGAAGCCTCCGGGCAACCAGACCCTGTTCTGGGAGCACAGAAAACGAAAAACTGGTTTTCTCTACTCAGAACGCTATTCTGAAGCCCCTCACATATGTGAGACCCCTGTGTACTAAAGTAGATGGCCAAAAGATCAGTCCAAGTGGCAGGCAAAAACATGGTCGATTAACAGGCCAAGGTCGGTGCACGTGGAAGTCAGAAACGTTGTTTAAATCGGCAGGCAGAGGCATCGTCGGTAAACAGGTTGAGGTTAGTGCACGTGGAAGTCAGAAACGTGGTTTAAATCGGCAAGCAAATACATCGTCGGTAAACAGGCGAGGGTCAGTTAATTGACATGGTAGCAGGCAAATGGGGAAATGGCAGTCTGGTAATAATACAGGGAACTAATATTGGATGGATGTATGATAATTTTTGAAGCAATCTCCGATGCACAGGCCAGGTTAGGAGGGACATTGGGGACAGTAATAGCTGGTATCTCTTCTTACTCCTCCTCTGCTGCATACACGGCATTTCAATTGGCGTCTTCTTCCAGATTCTGTGGGGGGAATGCTATAGGGAAAGTATTGCTCGTGAAGTCGACTCACATTATCCAAATGAATTCTTCCTGGCGCGGGACCTTGTTGGTAAATGAGGGCAGTGACGATATCTTCAATATACTTGAGGTAGGTGACTTGTTGGTTTTGAGTTGCTTTTTGGTAGCAGACAAACGAATTATAAAGGGCCATGTGAAACAGGTGAAAGGCAACTTTATTGTACCAGTAACGGGACTTTCTGTTTGATAAATAGGGCTGTAGCATCTGATCGTTTAAATCCACCCCCCCCCCCCCCCATATACATTTTGTAGTCGTGGACACATTCGGGCTTTACAATGGGGCCGCGTCTTCTTTGGATCTCCACCACTGTGTCATTGTGGATGGTAGAGAGGATGTGGACATCTTTCTTGTCCCTCCACTTCATGGCCAACACCTCCTCGTTCCTCATGAATGCCGATTCTCCGTGTTGTAATTTTTTGGTCAACAGATTTTGTGGGAATCCCTTACGGTTTTTTTTTTTTTAAGGTACCACAGGCCGGGGTTTTTTTACTGTAAAGATGAAGAAAAAGGGGCAGGCTGGTATAATAGTTGTCGACATATAAATGGTATCCTTTGTCGAACAGGGGGTATGCCAGCTCCCAAACAATTTTCCCACTGGTTCCAACATATGTGGGGCAGTCACGGGGCTGGAGCTGGGAGTCTTTGCCTTCGTAGATCTGGAATGTGAAGACATATCCAGTGGCTCGATCGCATAATTTATTTGACTTCAGCCCATACCTGGCTCTCTTGCTTGGTATATACTGCTTGAAGTGCAGTCGGCCAGTGAAATGTATGAGGGACTCGTCCACACAAATTTTTTGGTCTGGGATGAAAACTTCTCTAAATCGCTGGGAAAAGGAATTGATTAGGGGGCATATCTTGTACAATTTGTCATGGTTGGGATGATCTTGGGGAGGGCACTGTGAATTGTCATTGAAGTGGAGAAAACGCATAATCATGTCGTATCTTGTCCTGGACATGACAGCGGAATATATGGGCATGTGTTGGATGGGGTTGGTGGACCAATTTGCATGGACTTCGTTCTTTTTTGTAAGCCCCATATTGAAAGTTAGGCCCAAAAACAATTTAAATTCATCCAGTGTGACACATCGCCACTGGAACATGCGGGCGTAGGAAGAATTGGGGTTGGCAGCAATAAATTGGGATGCACACAAATTAGTTTGATCCACCATATTCTGCAGAAAATCTTGTGGTAAAAATAAAGAAAAATAATCGAATTGAGAAAAATTTGTAGTGTCGGGCTGCACCTGGCTGTGCGGTGAAAGGGGGGATGATAGCGGATCTTGAGTTGGCAGGCAACCATAAGGGGTTTGCCAGGGCATCGGAAAGGTAGGGCTGGGTTCTTCGGGTTGGGCGGGTAATTCCAGTACTTGAACTGGGCTCCTCTTCCTGGGGTCTGGCGCTGCTGGTGGTGGGCAGATCTCGTGATCTTGGTCCTGATCTTAGTCCTGATCTCATTCTTTTGGGAGGGACGTTTCCTCCGCGGACTCGGACTCTGATCCACTATCCTCCACTGGCTCGTATTCCGAACCAGATGATGTGAGCTCCCCCCTGCTCTCATCATCCGACATGGCAAGAATCTCATATGCCTCCTCAGGTGTGTAAAACCTTTGGGACATTATGGCAATGCTTATTGGCAGGCCAGTGTAATGGTATTGCTGGTGGTAGTGGTACCGATTGAGGTATTAGTGGCAGGCCTGTGTGGTGGTACAGATAGCGGTATGGGTGGTGGTGGTACCAATGGTGGTGGTGGTACCGATGGCGGTACGTTTGGTGGTACAGGTGGTGATTGCGGTACCAGTGGTGGTGGTACCGATGGCGGTACAGGTGGTGATGGCGGTATGGGTGGTGGTGGTACCGATGGCGGTACTGACGGTAGTACGGGTGGTGGTGGTACTGATGGCGGCACTAGTGGCGATACTGGTAGCGGCCTCTGTGGCAGTATAGATGGTGGGCCTGATGGAGGTACTAGTGGCATTACTGGTGGTGGTACCGATGGCGGTACTGGTAGCCTGTGTGGAGGTACCGATGGCGGTGGGCCTGTGACAGATGGGCTGGTTGACAGATGGGCTGATTGACAGTTGGGCTGTGTGACAGGTCCTCTTTATTGGGGGGGGCCGTGTTGTGCACAGTACAATACAATAATGTCAGACAGACACTGATTTCACTCACTGATCCCTGCTCTCTCCTCACACGATCGGTGTGTGAGGAGAGAGCAGGGATAAGATGGTAACCGCTAGTCAATGTTTACATTTGTGACCGGCTATGATTGGACACAGCCGGTCACATGGTAAACAACTAATTTCATTGGCTGTTTACCCTGATCGGGGAAGCTTTATGAAACGCATTGAGAATGAATTTATTAGTGTCTGATTTATGTCATACATTTCTGCTGTGGGTATAGAAAAGAATAACCCTCCTTTCAAATAATCACATTTTGTTGCTTTGCAGTCTGAAATGAAGGCAGACACAGTTTTTGTTTTATCCAGCTGTATTTACTCGGTTAGAACATCCAAGTGTAAGCTATAACATGTCAGAAAAAAAAAAATCAAAAACAGAATTACTAAGTTGGAGAAAGGATCACCCCCGTGTCAGTATTTTGTTGAACCACCTTTTGATTTAATTACAGCCTTTAGTATGTCTCTACTAACTTTGTACATCATGACTTTGTAATATTTGCCCACTCTTTTTTGCAGAACAGCTCAAGTTCAGTTACATTTTTATGGTAATGGGGGCGTGGCGGCGTGGCTTGGACATGGCTGAGTGAGGAAGCAGATCTCCAGAGCTCCTCACAGACCATAGCTCAATAGCGTGTACCGGGGGGAATACCTCACTGTGATGTCCCAGCGCCGGAGAGCCTCCTCGCAGCAGCAGGGCTCTGACAAGCCAGGAAAGAGCTCCATAAATTCCTATTGTGGTGGCGGGACATCCAAGATGGCGTCCGGGAAGGATCATGGAAAGGACACTGCTGCGGTGCGAGGAGCATCCCAGCACCTCGCTGTGTCCCCTATACTGACACCTCCGCTGGTAAGAGACATGGCTCCCCCTGTATCCCCAGGCTCTTCAGCCTCCAAAGAGCAGGGCTCTGACCTCTCAGAGCTGGTGGGTGACTGGGACCTGAATCGGCATATATGGTCCCTCCCCACAAGGCATGAACTGGATCGTTTTGCCTCTAGAGTAGAGAAGGCCTTCAGGCAAGATACTGAGCAGCTGAAGGCAGACACCACTCACTTGGGCTCAAGGCTGGAAACTTTAGAGCAGACCGTAAAAGAAACCATCCCTGTTATCACTCAGCTCAGGGATAAGTGTGTGGCTCAGGATCAAAGAATTGAGACTATTATATCCCAGATAGATGACTACGAAAACCACAGTGACCGTTTTATCACCCGCATGTTGTCCGAAGCAACAGCAGCTAAGGACATTGTTCCCACACTGCAAGGCAATATTAAGGAGATATTGGGCCTCTTCCCTACTGAAGCTGTTGAAATTGACAGAGCTCACAGGGCCCTCTGACCTCCCTCACAGGATGCAGAGAATTCCTTGTGACATAATCTGTAAACTACACAAGTACAGGGTCAAGAAGCAAATCATGCAGCATATGTGCAAACGCCCCTTTCTTGACTTTGATGGTGCTCGCCTATCCTTTTACCAGGTTCTATCCCGCCGCAGCTTAATGCAACCCAGGGCACTCCATCCTCTTCTGGAAGCTTTACGCAAAGCCGGTATTACAAATCAGTGGAGGTTCCCCTTTAGTCTACAGGCAGGACGAGACCGCAAATCTGCTACCCTACGCTCCAAAGAAGATCTCCCACACTTCCTGTCCCAGCTAGACGTGGAACTGCTGGACTTTCCGGACTGGAGGCACTCCCTGGATGTACAATTACCACCGACATCTCAACCTTGGCAACAGGCTCGATCTAACCGAAGCTCTCGGCCCCAAACGCTCATCCTCCTCTACTACGCAGCAGGCACCCACTGAGGGTAACTGAGGCACTCTCAGATTCAAGTACAGTTCTTCCTGCAACCTGTCCGGAGCCCCCGGACTTCTCCGTTACTAGACAGTGACTTTACAGATATACATGCACTTTCGGTATGATCTTCCCTCCGACAGTGTGGGATACACTGCACCCATTGCCCTTGGGTGCCTGACTGAGCGGCTGCTTGATGGCTATGGCCCCCCTGCACCCGTTCCATCTTGCCTCTAACCATCCGTTATCCCTCAGGGAAATTATAGCTCCTTATCCTGTGAGGAGCAGGAACTGCCTGACTCTTATGTGTAATCACATTCCCCCCATAGGATTGCCCGCATTGGGTATTTGCCCTGTTTTGGGCATCTTGCCTCACTTAGGCGGTTCCTCCTTGCTGGGTGGGCTGCCTAAGTCAGGCAAGCAGTTGATTGTAGGCTCGCGGCAGTCCATGGATGCCTCCATTGGCCCCTCTTATTGGTTTTTGTGGTTATCGTATGTTCTGGTTAACTCACCCCCCCCCCCCTTTTTTTTTTTTTTCTTTTTTTTCTTTCTTTGCTCAGAATTCGGAAAAGCTATCACTCTCACCTAGTTCGGCTTTTTCGAGATGGTCGTTTGGACAATCCACTCCTGATGCAACATAGCATAGTCTGCGCTCCCCCAACAGAGCGAAATAACGCAACTGTCAGTAGATTCTGAGGTCCAATCGTTTTGAGAAAAGCACTCCCAGTTCTGCCAGACGGCAAAACGTCTCAGGATTTGGCGTTTGTTTATGGCATAATTCTGCTTGTTGCAAAGCCCGGAAAACTCTGGAAGTCCACCTGTTTCTCCTTCAGTTTGGAGCCCAATACAATAAGGGTACCTTGAACTACTGTCCTTCCCATAAAATACCACAGCTGACCTCACCATTAGCATTTTCTGCAAAGTAATGGGATAGAGTCTCCTGGATCCCCCGAGACCACCCCCAAATTGTCCAATAAGTTCTCGTTTAATTTCCAGGACCATGTTCTGGCCACCACCTGGGGCAGCGAGAGCGAAAGGGTCACCGGGGCATGATCGGAGATGGTGATCTGGTCAATAGTGGCGTCTATCAACAGGTCTAAGGTACCCTGATCAACCAGCAAAAGATCAATTCTAGTGTATACCTTGTGGACAGTAGAGTAATAGTTGTAGTCCTTTTCTGAGGCCTGCAATGCTCTCCAGCAATCCACCAGAGTATGACTCTGAAGGGCCCTACGAAAATGCCTCAGGAAGGCATAGGAATGTGTCGATCTACTCGCTGATGTATCCAGAGAAGGGGCAGGGCTAACATTTAAAATCCCCCTAGGATTAACCCTCCTGGAAGTCCACCATGTTGTTTAGGCCCATATCGATAAACGAGAGTTGTTGGGAATTAGGGGCATACAGAGTGGTGAACCTGGCCCATTATGGTGCCTTTCAGGAACACGAAATGGCCTTGGGGGTAATGGTCAGAAGGTTGGAAGGGACAGTTCTTACGAATGGCTATGGCTCATAAGTATTATGAGAATGACAAAAAGTGTGGTAGGTTGCTGGCGAGGGCGCTACGAAAGCAACGTGTTTCTGCTCATATCCATAAGTTACATTCTCCGACCAGAGCCCAATTGGGTTTGGGCCCTCACATGTTACGCTGGATCTCGGTGCTATACGTATCCCTACTGCTAAGGTAAAGGTGAACGGCGGTCTCTCCACGGTGTTCCCCATCCGGAATGGCACGAGACAGGGATGTCCACGTTCACCCCTCCTATTCGCACTGGTCTTGGAACCACTGTTGCCTAAAGTCCGATCTAATCCGAACATTAAGAGGGTGCATGTAGGTTCTTTGGAACATAAGCTTTCCACATATGCGGATGATGTCCTTTCATTCAGTGGATCCCCTTGTCTCATTGCCAAACCTGATGGGAGAGCTGTCCGCTTATGGTGTGGTGTCCAACTTTCGGATTAACTATGCCAAATCTGAGATTCTGCCGATTACCATTCCCTCAGCCCTGGCCTCCTTCTTGAAGATATCTTTCCGTTTCACCTGGGCATCCCCTTCTATGAGATACTTGGGCGTTCAGCTCACTAACCGCTTTGACTCCCTATACACACATAACTATGTCCCCCTGCTCGGGAAGATTCGCCAAGATTTGCAGTCATGGGATAAAGCATGGGTTGGCCACACAAATATTATCAAAATGACAATATTGCCCCGCATACTCTTTCTCCTGCAGATAGATGGTACCTGTGCATTTACCTAGTCGCTTCTTCACGGAGCTCTGCAGCCTTTTCTTTAGGTTTGTGTGAGGCGGTAAGAGACCGCGCCTTGCCATGGCATTGTTACAAAGATCTAAGCGAACAGGGGGCCTAGGTGTACCCAACGTATTCCAATTTATTCTTTATTTATATCATCCAAGATACACACAACAGTTGGTATATCTACACATAAAATTAAATCTAGTGCTCATAAATCCGACCTATACAGAGCAAGATATATCTCTTCAGTTAATGTAACTATATGAATAGTGAATATATGAACGGTCATATCTAAACGTCCATTTGTCGTAGGATCTACCAGGTCTTAAACTATTAAATAAACACAGAAAACAAAAACGGCCAAAGGAATAAAAAAAAGTGGGGGGGGGGGGGGAGAGAAAAAGAGAAGGAAAAGCCAAAAGGAGGAAAAAACAATGAAGAAAGAACTAAAACAAGTATAGCCACCCTCGGGAGGTAGAGGCACTTACTAGCATTCCCACATTATATTTCAAACACCTTAAGATACAAAAGGGCCTTTCCCTCCTCTGAGAGTTTGAATATATTCCACTGTGCCCAAGTTTCCAAATATATCTCGTGCCAATTTTGGGCCGAAAGTATCAAGTCCTCCAACCTATTAACCTCTTCCACTCTTATAAGCCAGGATGAGATAGAGGGGGGGTCTTGGATCTCTCCACTGCCGTGCAATACATGATCTAGCAGCGTTAAAAAGATGGCACAAAATGAATTTATTATATGTCTTTTCTGGTATATGCGAAACGTGTAATAAGAATAGTGCCGGGTCTTCAGGGAAGATACAGTCAGTAAATTTCTGAGATATACGATGCACCTCCTTCCAGAAATATTTAAGTTTCAGGCATGACCAGAAAATATGAAATAGCGTCCCCCTGTCTTCTAGACAGCTCCAACATTTGTCAGGAATCGAGGGGGAATATTTATGGAGTATTGAGGGTGTACGGTACCATTTCGTCAAGATTTTAAAAATTGGTTTCTGGGCCCGTGTGCATATAGATGATTCTAGAGCCAGACTTCTAATTATTTTCTGTTGTACCTGGGAGAAGGTCCTATCCAATATCATTTCCCACTTCCTTATAAAAGGAGGGATATACCCCTCAGGGGGGCAATCAATAACACATACATTTGTGAGAGTATGTGAGATAGTGGGCCTTTCTCTTCACATATTTTTTTCTAGCGGAGTCAACAGTCGTTGGAATCTGTCTGGGGGCGGAAGGGTATTCTTGTAGTCCCGGAGGAAAACGGGGATTCCCCACAATTGGGTACAGGGGGGAAATATACAGGTGACAGATAGTGACACATATTCGAGAGCAAATACGCAGGGTAGAGCCTACGGTTGGGTGCTTCCTGAGGGCCAGACTAAGATCTGCATAGCACCAAACTGCCCATCGCAGTGGAACCGTACTTTGGGATTGCTCAATCCTTGGCCACAGTTTGAGATCTACATGTCTACACCAGTCTATTAATCTCCCCATATGGGCTGCCTGGTAATATTTCTGCATATCAGGTACAATCCTCCCCCCATACTGCTTAGGCATAGTCATACGTCTGCATTGTAATCTAGGTCTTTTATTGGCCCAAATAAAGTTAGTTATTAACGCATTCATCTGTTTAAAAAAATCTGGGGGGATTGGCAGTATTTGGAAGAGATACACAAATTTAGGCAGGATTGACATTTTAATTATATTGCACCTACCAAACCAGGAAAAAATGCCCTGATGCCATTTAGAGAGTAAGGTCCGTACCCTGCTGAGTAAGGGTGGGGATTTCAATGCGTATGCTTGATTTAACTTAGGTGGGAGAAACGTGCCCAAGTTTTTAAGGGCCGTTGCAGTCCATCCTAAAATTACAATTAACTTTTAGAATTTTGATTTGAGATGGAGGCATAGATACCCCCATTGCCTCTGACTTTGACATATTAATTTTTAAGTTAGAGAGAGTTCCATATTGATCTAGTTCTCTTAAAAGGTTCGGTAGGGATATACTTGGTTTAGTAAGTGAAAATAAAAGGTCATCCGCATAAGCGGATACCGTATAATGTAAGTCCTCAGTTTGTATCCCCATAATATCTGGGTTTTGCCGAACCTTACAGAGAAATGGCTCTAGAGAAAGCGCAAACAGAAGAGGTGACAGGGGGCACCCTTTTCGGGTTCCATTTGAAATTAAAACAGGTTCCGATAGAGATCCATTTACTTTTAATTTGTGCTGTTGGTTTCGAGTATACACTCCATCCAATCATCCTCTCCCCTAGTCCCACATATCGTAAGACCGAGAACCTTTTCGGCGTCCTTTCCCAGAAACACAGATGGGGTATTGGAAATGTCAGCTGAATGGATTAAGGTTCAAGACCTTAATGGTATTTTCTCGGGCCTCACAAGTTGGTATAAAGCCAACCTGATCAGGATGGACTAAGTCCGTCAGATGTGGTTGAATACGTGTGGCTATAATTTTTGTAAACTTCAAATCCACATTTAATAAAGAAATAGGACAGTAGCTACAACATACTGACGGATCTATAGCCTCCTTAGGTATGACAGTAATATGTGCTTTCAAGGCTTCATTGGGGAGTACCATCTCACATCCTAAAGTATTGAATGTTTGTAACATCTGCTGCTTACCAAGTTGGGGGAGGAATAACTGATAATATTTATAGGTTAATCCATCCGGACCCAGCGATTTTACCGGGTTTGGATGTATTAATCACCTTTTGCAATTCCTCTAAAGTAATAGGGGCCTCCAATTCCTCTCTGATCTGTTCTGATAGCTGGGGGATACCTGAAGATGAAATGTATTCCTCAATGTTCTGTTGTAGTTGCCGTCCCGTAGGTAGATTGTATAAAGATTGATAGAACCTCCGAAAGGTAGATGCTATCTGAATAGGGGTATGTACCTTTGTATTCTCTGAGTCCACTATAAAAGGTATGTAGGCTTGTGCATGCTGTTCTTTTAGGGCTCTAGCTAATAGATGGCCACACTTATCCCCTGATTCATAGTAGTATTTCCGGCAGTACTGCATTGCTGCCTTGGCTCTATAGTGGAGTAAGGAAGTCACTTGTCTACGTAAATTACCAAGTTCAATCTCCACGGCAATCTCGGGTTTCTGTTTGTTGAATCTCTAGGGTCTGTACCTCCATCAATATTTTAGTCAGTTCCGCTTCTCTGGCCTTTTTAATTCTAGAGCCATGTTTAATAAGAATCCCCCTTATTACTGTTTTATGCGCTTCCCATATTATCCCTGCATCAACTTCTGGTGTAGTATTATATTGAAAATAATACTGAAGTTCTTTAGTCACATCTTCGATTACTGACTTATCCTCTAATAGGCTCTCATTGAGTCGCCACTGTCTACTGTTAGGACTTGGATGTTCAGTTATATTCCATGTCAATGTAACTGGAGCATGGTCTGACCATGTAATGTTCCCTATGTCCACTGCTTTAACTGCCGGTAGCTTTCGGTGGGGAATGATAAATAAATTGATTCGGGGGTACACCTTATGCGGAGAGGAATAAAAGGTATAGTGCCTATCATTTGGGGTGAAACAGTCTCCAAACATCAATAAGTTGGTGATTATGTAATGCCTGTAGTACTTGTTTGCGGCAGCCCCTAGTAGTCGAAGAATTACCTACCGATATATCTACCTTAGGTTCTAGGGCGAGAGTAAAATCACCCCCCAACAGTAGCTTGCCTTAGGCAAATTTCATGAGCCTATTGATAGCAGAGCAGATAGATTGGTCTTGATTGTAATTTGGTACATAGACCGTGGCAAGTGTTACTTTAGTGCCACAATCGTACCCTTAAGAAACAAAAATCTACCCTCCCTGTCTGCTCCTATATCTTGTAGGCTCCACGGAACTCGCCTGGAAATCAAAATAGATGCCCCTCTGGTCTTGGATGTCCTATTTAAGGTGTGGTATACAGATAGATAAAGGCTATTCTTTAGGGTTGGTACCTTGCCTTCTTTAAAATGGGTTTCCTGAATATATGCCACGTCAGAGTGTGACCTTTTCAAATCCTGGAGGAGCATCCTACGCTTCTCAGGTACATTGAACCCTTTAACGTTTAAAGATGTGATCTTCAGTACCTCCATTTTTTTAGGTGATAGTGAAAAACAAACCAAGAAAAAAAAAGGGGGAGAAAAAAAGAAAGGACAAAAGAAAGAAAAGGATATAGAGCAAAAGGGTTCTATTAACCCTAATGTAACAGTGAGGGGTTTACTAACCTCTCACCCTTCCCTCTTACAGATCAAGAGGGATTCAAAAAAGCAAAAATATGGGCGCTCACAAACATATTTACATATTACCGCTTAAGTGAGCGCAGGCCTAAATGGGGACGTGGTCAGGATTAGGCGGAGTAGCAACCACTTCTCTCCCTCCGATGACCATAAAGTCACATTTATTAACACCGACCTGTGTATCCAAGATATACAATAAACCAATAATAACTATAAACTATACCGACTCTGAATATCATATACAGAATGAGAAGCCATACACAAAGAGGAAAAAAAAGGGGGGGGTGGAGAAGGATAAAGGGGGGAGGATGGGTTTCTCATGTCCTAACCAGGGTACATAGGCCTCTATAGGTATGCTCCGGGTAGGTACTAATCATGCAGCGCAAGCCACCTCCCATACAGGGCCAGCTCATAGCATAAATGTGTGGTGAAAAACACTAGAACACTAAAAGAAAAAAAAGGAACCCAAGTCCAAAGACCCCCATGCCCCGTCTAATTATACTTCAATGTATAACCCAAAACAAGTGTAATAGAGATTACCTTCCAATATAGGAATATCTCCCCATTCCGGGAGGGATATAGAGTGCCATACGGTACCAGTACCAGTGATTCATGTGTACTATATATATATATATATATATATATATATATATATAGTGGTCTGCTTATTGCAGCTTGATTGCAAATTAGTTTAGTGAAATGTATTTGTGCAATATTTGTGCATTATGTAAAATTGTGAAAATTTGTGAAAAATATAAAATTTTATATTAAAAAATATTCTAATATCATGCTCTGAGTCCGTCCCTTCCCGATTGGTCCCTGCGCTGCTCTGCCCCCCCCCCCCCCCTACTATACCTCCCACCCACCCTATCTTTCCAATCTATAGACATATAAACAAACTGTTATAAACTGAATTATTCTACGCTTAGGACAGTATGAAAAAGAACTGCAGCCCCCCCAAAAAATTGGAAAAACACAGAGGTGAAATCCAAAGAAATTATTTAAAAAACTCTTAATGGGGAATGTGGCGCTGTTCAAAGGCGTATAATAGTAGGGAGTGTGTGGTGATAATATTGTGAGAAAAAGCTTAAACATAACATATCATGTGTATACCATAAATGACAAACATCACATAGTGTAAAAAATAGAAGTAAAAATACTTGGTAAATCATATAAAAGATACATGCACTCAAACAAGTAAATTATCCCAGTGTGTAAATGTGCGTAGTGGTGACGTGAATAAGAAAAAATGCAAAAAAAAAAAAAAAAACGCACAAAATTATCTATAAGATGCACAAATAGCAGCAATGGTGTAATGAATGAAATATGTGATAGTGCTCCAAAATAGTTGTAAAACAAGTCTAAATTGTGTGAGTGTCCAAAAAATAAAGTTCTACATAAAAAAGGAGAAAAACCAGTGAAAAAAAGTGTTTTGGAAATCCAAAAAATTATTTTGAAATTATTTTGAAAGTTGTTGTTGTGATCGTAGTTTAAAAATCTTCTTCTGGACCCCCTCTTGTGTCCCCACTCACCGGAAGACCCAACCCCTGCAGGGGTAATGGGCAAGTGAAAATAAATCCACTGATGGAATTCAGTCGGTGTCCCCTTCCACGGATCCGCGATCCCCCTCCTGTTGTGGGTTACCGCCTGGATAGCTTGGTGCCCAGAGGACTCAACCCGGGAGGAAGGAAATTGGTATGACAAGCAGAGAAATCTCCCTGCATATCAGACTCCTCCTCCTAAATAAGATCCGTGAAAGGGGACACCGACCGAATTCCATCAGTGGATTTATTTTCACTTGCCCATTACCCCTGCAGGGTTTGGGTCTTCCGGTGAGTGGGGACACAAGAGGGGGTCCAGAAGAAGATTTTTAAACTACGATCACAACAACAACTTTCAAAATAATTTCAAAATAATTTTTTGGATTTCCAAAACACTTTTTTTCACTGGTTTTTCTCCTTTTTTATGTAGAACTTTATTTTTTGGACACTCACACAATTTGGACTTGTTTTACAACTATTTTGGAGCACTATCACATATTAAATTCATTACACCATTGCTGCTATTTGTGCATCTTATAGATAATTTTGTGCGTTTTTTTTTTTTTTTTTTTTTTGCATTTTTTCTTATTCACGTCACCACTAAGCACATTTACACACTGGGATAATTTACTTGTTTGAGTGCATGTATCTTTTATATGATTATTTACCAAGTATTTTTACTTCTATTTTTTACACTATGTGATGTTTGTCATTTATGGTATACACATGATAAGCTTTTTCTCACAATATTATCACCACACACTCCCTACTATTATACGCCTTTGAACAGCGCCACATTCCCCATTAAGAGTTTTTTATATAAACAAACTGTACTACTTTCCCCTTTTCCTCCCTCTCATAGCGTTAAAAAAAAAATAGATAAATAAATATGGAGATTTATACTTCCAGTTTAGGTTCTAGCTGACTACAATCCAGATTCAGACTCCTATCTACTCCTATCTACATCATGAAAAAGGAAAAAAATACAATATCACTTTAACTCCAAAAAAAAAAAAAAAAAAAAAAGGGAAGAGAGAACCCCTGAGAGACAAATATAATTCAAATGATAATTCAGTTTAGCTATCTCCCACATAATAAACCCCGCATAGTCACTCAAGGTGTCAGGTGTCCCCCAAAAACAAGAAAAAAGAAAAAAAAAAGGGGGGGGGGTAAAAAAATATGGAAGTATGAGTCTCTCTCCCGCCTGTCTAATATCCTTGAAATTCGCTCCCCTATCCTAGTCCAGGGTCCCCCTCCTGTTCCTATGTAGAGGTACGACTGCGGTCCTGCGATCTCCGTCTCATTCTACCACAATGGGATTGTAGTCTCCCTTGTTGGATCGGGGATCCAGTCGCTGTATGCGAGAGAATGGCTGCAGCCAATCTGGCACCTCCTATAGGCGGGATCTCTAAAAAGGTGAATAGCTCCGGGAGATCTGTAGGCTGATATAGTGTAAATACAGATGTTCCCTTCCGAATAGTTAGTGCAAACGGAAATCTCCATCTATGTGTGGCCCATCTGTATCAGTCGGTCCAGTAATGGTTGTAGCATCGTTCGACGCTGCAAAGTCTCCTTAAACAGATCTGGCAGAATTTTAATGTTTGCTCCCTCAAAGTTAATCATTCCTATTGTCCAGACAATGTCCTCCTTATAAGTATAGCCTCCAAGACTTGCTGAAATATAGTGGTCACTGTGGCCCTTAAGTCCTCCGGTCCAGTAACCTCGTGGAGACCACGGATCCGCACATTCTGTCTGCGACTTCGATCTTCCAAGTCTTTGATCTGTAGCTGTAACTCTAGTGACCTTTCTCTCTGACATGTCTGCTCCTGCTCCACCCCCGCCAGTCTCTCCTCTACTGTCAGTATCGTAGTCTCCCCCTCTGCTAACCGCTCCGATAGCTGCTGCACATCGGAGCGGACCCCCTGCAGGTCTTGTTGGTGTGCCTCAGTCACCCGCAGGATCAGCGCCTCGATGTCTGCCCTCGTGGGGAGTGCACGGAGGAGTCTCCTCATCTCTATATCCTCTTGGCGAGAGGTGAGTCTCTCCAGCTGTGAGTCCATAGCTGGAGCTTGGGATACCGGGACTAGTGTATCCGGAGGACTGGTCTAGGGTATCCGGAGGGGCCGGGGTCAGTCAGCTCCGTCGAGAGCATAGGCTCTGTGTTGCTGCCCTCCGTTTCCGTCATTCTCTCCGTCACTCTCGTCCTTGCGCTAAGGGTCTGGACTCCGGGAAAATATTGCTTAATGTCCGACCGTACTGAGATTGTAGTGGGTGTCTGGTCTTTCTTGCTCTTAGCTGGGTACATGCCGTTTTAGACGGGTCGGTAGGTCCCAGTATTCATCGGAGGGAGAGCAGAGCTCAAAGAGACAGGACCTCACACCGCCATGTCTAGGCCATGCCCCGGTCAGAAAAATTGGTACTGCTGTACCCAACGTATTCCAATAACTACCAGGCGATTGCACTGCAGCGTGCTCTCAACTGGAGGTTCCACTCTGCCCTTAAGCTCTGGGTCTCTCTGGAAAAAACTATGGCAGGTCGGGACCTGTCATCTGTGTCTTGGGTTCCCTGACTGGGTGTCCCCGTTAACTGTTCACTCTCTGAGGGTCTGGGATAGCCAAATAGCCATTTGGCATTGGCACCACAGACGTCTCCTTTAGCGCCCGTGGGCATTTATCCATGGTTCCCCCCTGGGGAGTGGCTGTCTTTCCTTGGAACTTAGGCAAGTGATGGGGTTGTCAGCCTGGCGTGCTTTGTGGAAGGCCATACACTGGTCCCACTTAGCATCCTTAGGGAACGATATGGTAGCTTCCCCTTCGATTTCTGAAGGTATCGTCAACTAGCAGATTTTGTAGCCATACGACACAGAAATTCACAGATTAGGTATAATCTCACCAAATTTGAACGCCTATGGGTGGCTAATGACTCTCTACCCAACACGATTTCAGTCCTCTACAAGATGTTGGAGGCAGCTAAATCTAGCCCCAAGCCCTTTTTGTGTGAAAGAATGGGAGCGGGAGCTCCAGTGTGAATTCACAAAAGAGCAGTTGCATCGCCTATACCGCCTGATCCATACAATTTCTGTAGACTCCAAGACCCAAGAGAATAAATACAAACTTTTAACGAGGTGGTATAGGGTGCCCTCATCCCTGACTAGAATTTATCCCTCCGCCTCTTACCGGTGCTGGAGGGGATGTGGAATGAAGGGAACACTTCTACATATATGGTGGGAGTGCCCACTATTAACACCTTTTTGGTCAATGGTCAGTAAGCGCATATCGGATGGTCTGGGCATAGACCTCTCAGCCTCGCCAAAACACGTTTTGCTCCACATCCCCCCACATGCCTATTTCTCGCTACAAACGCAGTGCTCTCCCCGCGCCTCCTCAATGCCGCTAAACGCCTCATACCAGTACACTGGAAAAGCCTGCGCATTCCAAGCAAGCTTGACTGAGTTGGGAAGGTGAGGGAGATCATGGAGGCGGAGGACTGGCTTGCTACTTGTAAAGACATTCGAGA
The DNA here is from genome assembly GCF_042186555.1 of Aquarana catesbeiana. Lineage (NCBI taxonomy): Eukaryota > Metazoa > Chordata > Amphibia > Anura > Ranidae > Aquarana > Aquarana catesbeiana. Next base: position 427,420,589 of record NC_133326.1, read on the forward strand.
ACAATTTGAACTTACCTGGGCAGCCTGGAAAGACCACGGACATAACACAATCAGTTTGATCTAGCTTAGACATTGCTTTATTGGCCTTGGCAGATCCTTCTTTTCAGAGACTTGTCCAAACTAACCAACGCCCAACGGTTGACAGCCCTATATAGGTTGCGTCTAATCAGCCAACGAACCAGGTGAGAACTTTTCTGTACCTTTTGGTGCATTTTCATTTTCATTTTTGTTATTGATATCTGAGCGGTTACCCAATTCCTGACAATTCATGGTATCTCAAGATATCATATGGTACAAATGCACTTTGAGCCATGTATGCATTACCCTTTGACTTTAGCTGTGATTGGGATCTCCCTACACTCTCTCCCTGCTTGGGAGGGAGGTTTGCCCACATGGAACGAATGTCCCGGACAAGGGAGGTACCTCCGTTTATATAAGATGTTGATATGTCTCACTGTTTATACTATTGTTTTCATTGCGACCATAACAGATGTACCCCTCTTATTCCCCCCCCCCCCTTTTTTTTTTTTTCTTATGTTCCCTGTGTTGTAATGTCAAAAAGTAAACTAAATAAAGATTATATAAAAAAAAATTTGATGGTGACCGTTTGTGGGCTGCAGTCTTCAAGTCAGTCCATAGATTTTCAGCTCTGGAAGACTTAACCCCCTTCATTAACAGGACATTTTATACAATACGGCACTGCGTTACTTTAACTGATATTTGCGCGGCACTTCCAAAATAAAATTAGTCCTTTTTTTTTCCCCACAAATGGAGTTTTCTTTTGGTGGGATTTGATCACCTCTGCATTTTTTTTTTTTTTTGTGCTGTAAACAAGACGAACCGACAATTTTGAAAAAAAAAAAAAAAACTATATAGTTTTTACTTTCTGCTCTAAAACATATCCATATTTCTTCATCAATTTAGGCCACTATGTATTCTGCTACATATTTTTGGCAAAAAAAAAAAACAATACGTGTATATTGATTGGTTTGTGAAAAAGCTGTAGTGTCTACAAATTTTGACAAAAAAAGACACTCTTTATTTTTTTACTAGTAATGGCGGTGATTAGCGACTTACAGTGGGACTGCAATATCTCTCACTGTACTAATGACTGAGAAGGGGTTAACGTCGGGCGATCAAAGGGTTAACTGTGTGCCTAGCTTGTGTTTAAGTGTAGTGGGGGAGGTGCTTTTACTAGTGGAAGGCATGTATCGGTGTTCTTGCTTTACAGGAACACAGGATCCATGCCTTCTGCACTGACAGAACGGCAACCTGCCTTGTTTAGATTACCATTCTGCCTGTGTACACAACAATCAGCGGGTGCTGAACATTGGGTTCACAGGACCGGCTCATCAGATCCCGCTGGTTAGATTCATGTAAAACCTGTGCATCCACCCTGTACCAGTAAATGTGCTATAGGGCGGTCGGCAAGTGGTTAAAGAGGAGCTCCAGGCTAATTAAAAAAAAAATTAAAAGTCAGCAGCTACAAATACTGTAGCTGCTGACTTTTAATATAAAGACACTTACCTGTCCAGGGATTCCACAATGTCGGCACCCCAAGCCGATTCTTTAACCACTTAAGCCCCAGACCATTTGGCTGCCCAAAGACCAGAGCACTTTTTGCGATTCGGCACTGCGTCGCTTTAACTGACAATTGCGCGGTCGTGCGACGTCGCTCCCAAACAAAGTTGATGTCCCTTTTTCCCCACAAATAAAGCTTTCTTTTAGTGGTATTTGATCACCTCTGTGGTTTTTATTTTTTGCGCTATAAACAAAAAAATAGCGTCAATTTTGAAAAAAAAAAACATTATTTTTTACTTTTTGCTATAATAAATATCCCAAAAAAATATTAAAAAACCCATTTTTTTTTCCTCAGTTTAGGCCAATACGTATTCTTTTGCATATTTTTGGTAAAAAAAAATTGCAATAAGCGTTTATTGATTGGTATGCGCAAAAGTTATAGCGTCTACAAAATAGGGGATAGTTTTATGGCATTTTTATTAATAATTTTTTTTTTTTACTAGTAATGGCGGCGATCAGCGATTTTTTTTTTTTTTTTTTTATCGTGACTGCGACATTATGGCGGACAATTAAACATGCATTGATTACTGTGTAAATGTGACTGGGAGTGAAGGGGTTAACCACTAGGGGGCAGTGTAGGGGTTAAGTGTGTCCTAGGGAGTGATTCTAACTGTGGGGGGCGTGGCTATGTGTGACACGACACTGATCACCGCTCCCGATTACAGGGAGCCGGTGATCAATGTCCTGTCACTAGGTAGAACAGGAAAATGCTTGTTTACATTAGCATTTCCTCGTTCTTCCTCTCCGAGAGACGATCGCGGGTATGCCCGCGTACATTGGGTCCGCGGGACCCGCGATCACACTCACGGAGGTCGTGGCGGGCCCGCAAACCGCTTCTTAAAGGGCAACGTTAATCTGCCTGTATGTGCAGTTAATTAACTTTGGGTGCAGGCACTGGCATCTGTAGTAAGGGAAATGGGAAGTAAAGCCTCGCAGCTTCACAGCCTGTTTCCTACTGCACATGCGCAAGTCACGCTGCATTTTCTGAATGGTTCCGCCGTTTTTAGACCTGTTTTCTTAGAACCCCCCCAAAAAAAAAAAAAACTGGCAAATGTGTCAATGGAGGGTAGAGGGTGCAAACAAGCGGAGCTCCCCCTTTTACAGGGAGCTCTGCTTTAAGTCTGGGCTCTGACTAGGCCATGCATGGACATTCACCTTTTTCTCCAACCACTGTGTGGTCATTTTTGCTGTGTGCTTTGGGTCATTGTCATGTTGGAAGGTAAACCTTTTTCCCATTAACAACTTTCTGGCAGAGGGCAGATTTTCCTCAAGAATTTGATGGTATTTTGCCCCATCAATTGTTCCTACTATCCTGACACTTGCTTCAGTCCCTGCTGCAGAGAAACGCCCCCATAAAAGAATATTACCACCTCCATGCTTTACTGTAGGAATGGTGTTATTTGGATGGTGAGCTGTATTGGATTTCCACCAGACATATCATTTGGTGTCGAGGCCAAACAATTACATTATAGTCTCATCTGACCAGAACATCTTTTTCCATTTGACCTCAAAATCTTCAAGGTGCGTTTTGGCAAAGCTCAGTCGTGACTGCATGTGGCCTTTCTTGAGGAGTGGCTTTTTTCCTGCAACCCTCCTGTGGAGAATTAGTGATATTGTTGTGACATGCACACAATGACCACTCTTTCTCATAAATTCCTGGCTCTGCTTCAGAGGGAGGGTCTGTGTTGTACCTTCAACTTTTTAATAATAGACTTCACTGTGCTTCTAGGCATTGATAAAGCCTTTGAAATTGTTTGGTATCCATCTCCTGACTTGTGCCTGTCCACAACTTTATCCCGGAGATCTTTGGACAGTGCCTTGCCACCCATAGTTGATTGCTTCAGTTGCACTACCAGGGACTCAAATGCTCCAGAAAAGCTCTTTTTTTTCATGCTGAGCTAATCAAAATTATCACAGCTGACTCCTCTAAGGATCTTACCCACTCCACTCTTATTATCCAATCCTTCACATTTGGAGCTTCCAGGGCTTTCCATGAGCAAGGTATTAAAGCTTTTGCAGCGTTCAATAGAAACGGCACTAAAAGCCTGCAGTATTGGGTTACTTCCATCTCTGTATCATGGAACAAGCACGTCCAGGGTTTTTTTTCGATCTGTTCTCCCGTTATTTGTGTAATTTTGCCTATGATTTTTTTCCCAGAAGGGGTAGATTTTGGGGCAGTCCCACCATACGTGTGCAAAGGTACCCACCTCCCCACACCCCCTCCAGCAGGTTGGGGAACTTTCTAACCTATATTCATGCGCCCTTTGGGGGGTCATGTAAGTGGGTAAGATCCTTAGAGGAGTCAATACACCTAATAAAAGGTACAAGAGAGAAATACCTTAAGACATGGCAGAAATGGCTCGATTTCAGGAGAACGGAGGAGAGCCTCTTGCTGATGGAGTCATAGAAGCAGAAAGAACATGAGGAAGGAGGGAATTGGTGGTGGTTTTTTTTTTTTTTTTTTTTTGGGATAGGGGTGGGAGGGATATGATAATGAATTCTGTTTTGGCTTATGATGTGCTTAATATTCCCCTGAAGGGAAACATGTACTGATGTACTGTGTTAAAAAAAAAAAATTGTATTACTATAAAATAAAATAAAGAATATATAAAAAAAATGATTACAGCTGATCCCAGTTGAAAGTCAAGTGAATTTGTGTACCATTCAGAAGGTGATTAGCTACACCTGATTGAGTTTACAAGTCATTTTAGGAGGAGGTTGATCCTTTTTCCAACTCTGAGATCCTGTTTTTGAATTTTTTTAATTTTTTTTCCATGGACACGGAGCGAGTCGGATTCTCTGCTGAATGGAACGTCGGTGTTCGGGAGGGGGCGGAGCCGTGGATACTGGAACACCCGCGGTTCAAGGAGATGATATCATTGGATGTAGCTGACAGTTCTCAAATTTATTCTGCATTTCTAGTATACATAGATCTTATAGAAGGTTTTGATGGATTGTTAGAACCACCGATCCTGCATTGTACCCCTGGTTTTGGGAGACCATAATCCCTATGCTGGGCGAGACTGCCGTAATAGCAGTCATCGCCGTCCGGTAAGCGGATTCTACTCACACACGCTTTGGTGGATCATTTATAGGCACCTTTGTCACATCTTTTCCTGGATGGGTGTTCTTTATTTTCTTGTGGATTTATCAAGAACTTTTGGACTTTTTTCTCAATAATTTTTTTCACATGCACTTGTGATTTAAGTTTTTGTTTATCATTGATTGAATTGTAATATGTTTGTTCACTGATTATTTTTATGCCACTTGGTGAGATTCATTTTTATTTATTCCATATATTATATTAGCGCTGCACTTTTGCTGTTTATTATACTTTTGAGAGTCAGATACTGGACTTTATAGGGTGCTGGCAGCTTATTTCATTCATTTTTATTTATTCTTTAATCCGAGCGCAGCTTTTACCCTGTTTTGGGTTTTCTTTTCTATTTAAATGATTTATACCTACTATACATATTGTTTACAAGTAGAGTGTATATAGGTCAAATAAATTCTGATAATGAGCTTTAATCGTAAGGTGGAGAAAAGGAAAGAGAAAGAAGAAAAAGGGTTGAAAGGTAGAGGTATGGTCCACAAGGTTGTCCTGCTCGTCAGTTTATTCTTTTTAGTTCTCTTTGAAGCCTTAGAATGGGTGTCTCTGTAAGTCATTTAATGTGTTACCATATCAACAGGACAGAGTCATTGAAGTTTGACAGGAACTGTTTTATCCAAGGATGCCAAAGTTTTTCAAATTTTGGAATTTGATTTTGATCGATGGCTACCATCTTAGCATGAGACATTGTATTATTTATTCTGTGAATTGTTTCTGTTAGTACCAATGTAGGAGATTTCCATGCCTTGGCCACTGTTTGTTTTGCAGCCGTTATTAGTTGGGTCATAAGTTTGAATTGAGAGAGTGTTAACCATTCCGGTTTTAGATTAAGTAAAGTTAAATATGGATCTGGTTGTATTATTTTTTTAAATATTTTAGATGCAATCACGAAGACTTCCTTCCAGAAGGTTTGGATTACTGGGCACGTCCACCATATGTGTAAATGTGTGCCTATTTCTGGGCATCCTCGAAAACAAAGAGCTAAGGTATTAGGTGAATATTTTGCCACTCTAGCGGGTACAAGATACCAGCGAGTTAGGACTTTATCATTTGTCTCCAGTGCTAAGATGTTGGGTGAAGATGACTTAGATGTGAGCCATATGTTAGACCAGTCCGTGTCTTCTAAAGTTCGTCCCAGGTCCTCCTCCCACCTCTGAACGTAAGAGGGTCTATAAAGATTTGCTACTCCATATAATTGATTATAAAGTGATGAAATTGTACCTTTAGCAAATGGATCTTTTGTACAGATTGATTCAAAAATGGATAATTGGGATAATGGTGTATCCCCCTTTAGGAATGGTGTATAGAAATTTTTGATTTGGAGATATCTAAATATCTCAGAGTTTGGTAGATCATATTTTTCTCTAAGCGATGGGAATGAAAGGAATGATTTAGATGCTATGAAGTCATTTAGTGTCTGAATGCCTGAAGTTGTCCAAGCTTTAAAAGAATTTGGGTAGATCCATGCCGGATAAAAGGCTGGATTTCTGATAAAAGAAAGGAGAGGATTGTGTGGAGATTGTAACTGATATTTGGTTTTTAGTTTATCCCAGAGAGATAAGAAGTGTTTAGTTATGGGATTATGAATTTTAAAGCGGTCTTTAGGATCAAGCCATAATAAGTTTGATATTAATAGAGGGTCATTTTCTGAAGCCATTTACCCATAATGGGATTTCCTGTTTTGCATGGTATTTGGACAGACTGGCCAAATGTGCTGCTCTGTAGTAGTTAGTAAAATTAGGGTATCCCAGGCCTCCTTTATTTTTGGGAAGATGTAGTGTGTGTATAGGTATACGTGGTTTAGAAGAGCCCCATATAAACGAAGTTGCTCTTTTTTGTACTATTCTCAAAAAATAGGAAGGAATTGGAATAGGGAGGACTCTGAATAGATAAAGCAATTTGGGTAGAATAGTCATTTTGATTGCATTAATCTTCCCTATCCAGGATAAAGGAAGTTGCGACCATTGTTTTATTAGATTTGTGATCTGTCTTAATACAGGAGGATAATTGGTTGAGAATAAGTCAGAATGAGATGCTGTTAAATGAATTCAAAGATATGGGATTGATTTTTCTGCCCATGTGAATGGGAGTGCAGCCCTAGCCGGGATCAATTCCATGTTTGTGAGTGAAATATTAAGCACTAGGCATTTCTTAGGATTAATCATAAGGCCGGATAGGGCTGCAAATCCATCAAGAGCTGGTATTAAGTTAGGACCAGAGACCTGTGGTGATGATAGAAAAAGTAATATATCGTCTGCAAATATACATAATTTGTGTGTAATACCTCCTACTTCAATGCCAGTTATAGTTTGGTTTGTTCTGATGTATTGGGCCATGGGTTCGAGTATAAGGGCAAATAATAAGAGAGATGATGGGCAACCCTGTCGGGTACCTCTTTCGATATTAAAGGCTTCAGATTTGTATCCAGCATATTTTATATAGGCTTTGGGTTTATTATATAATGCTTTGATCCATGTTAAAAAGTGGGGTCCAAAACCCCATTTTTGTAATGAATATTGCATATATTGCCAGGATACTGTGTCAAATGCCCTCTTAATATCGAGAGATAGAAAACATAAAGGGATTTTCCGTTTTTTAGCAATATGTGCCAATAACACTGCCCTGCGTATATTATCGCCTGCCTGTCTATTTGGCATGAAGCCTACTTGATCTCTATGTATTAATTTTCCTATAATGCTATTGAGGCGTTTTGCTATTATTTTTGCTAATAATTTAATATCGAGGTTTAACAGAGAGAGAGGCCGATAATTCACACAGGAAGTATCATCAGAAAGGGGTTTTGGGATCATACAAACAATTGCCATTAGTGTTTCTTGCCAAAAAGAATGTCCATCTAGAAGTTTGTTAAAAGTTTAAGTGAGAATGGGAGAGAGTATTTCTGAGAATGTTTTATAGTATAAAGCCGAGTAGCCGTCTGGGCCTGGTCTTTTGTTAAGTTTTAGGTCTTTTATGGCGTTAGCAACTTCATCTATAGTTATAGGCTCATCCAAACTGCTTTTTTTGATTCTGAGATAACTCAGGTAAGGTTATTTTTGAGAAGAAGGATTCAGCCTCTGTAGGATTAAATTCATTGTTTGTCTTGTATAAAGTTGCGAGATGTGAGTGAAATTTATGGACTATTTTAACTGGATTACAAGTGTAAACATTTTTTGATAATTTCAAACGTATTGGTTTGAAAGATTTGTTAGTTGAATTTAATGCCCGAGCCAAATATGTACCTGGTTTGTTTGTATTCATGTAGAAATTGTGTTTGGAGCGTTTGAGGGATTTATCAACTGACTCAGTGAGAAATAGATCGTATTCCAATCTAGATTTTTCCAGATGAGATTTTGTACTCTGAGATGGATTATCTTGAAATGATATGTAGGCTGCATTAAAATTGAGTTCTAGTTTTTTTGCTAGATTTTTGCGTTCCAGTTTAAATGGTGCCATTTGTCTTTGTATTGTACCACGCAAGACAGGCTTATGAGCTTCCCACAGTGTTATTGGGGAGATGTCTGTTGTATTATTAATTGATATGTATTCCTTTAAAGCGTGTTCAATGGCCATCTGATGTAGTGGGTGTTTGAGCATTATGTCCGGTAAGTACCACGTTGGGTCATGCGCTTTTGGTATGGCTGAGGTAGTGTATACTGCATTATGGTCAGACCACGGAATCGGAATTATATCTGATGCAATAATTTCTGGTATCATTCCTATTGTTAGAAAAATATGATCTATTCTGGTGAAGGTTTGATGAGGGTGCGAGAAATAAGTGAATTTCTTTTTCATTGGGTTACTTTCTCTCCATGAATCTACCAGATTGTATTTGGAAAGAAGTTGAGAAAAAGGTAATCTAGAGGTTATTTTGGATGGTGTAAAAGGTGATTTATCTAGAAATGGGAGAAGGACCTGGTTCGAATCCCCACACATTATCACTGTTCCTATTTTGTGTGTATTAATCACTTGTAATATATGTGAGAGGAATGGTGTAGGTTGTTTGTTAGGAGCGTAGTAGGAAATCACCGTGATTGCTGTATCCATTATATAACCCATGAGTATCAGGTATCTACCTTCTGGGTCTTTAATTTCTGATGATAAGGTGAATGGTGTGGATCGGTGAAATGCAATTAGAGTTCCCCTTTGCTTGGTACAGGCAGAAGCCGTGTAAATTTGTTGATAAAAAGGAGAAATATATTTTGGAGTAGAATCTTTTGGTGAAGTGTGTATCTTGGAGGCATACTATGTGAGCCTTCTTGTTATGAAAAGTACGGAAGGCTTTGGTCCTTTTTTGAGGGACATTTATTCCCTGAACATTCAGGGAAAGTATATTCAGTGGTGCCATGGCAACAGATCAAATAGTTTTGACTTACTTTTTGTTATGCAGAGCTGATCAACCTGTGTGGACTGAAGAGATGAATAGATAGAAAAGAAACCAGTGAATTCTGGAGTAAAGAGTAAACACAAAACATATGAGATTAGATGATACATTGTATAAATTATTTTTTGCAAGTAATCACAATTTACCCGTGAAAGAGAGTAAATATCTCTCTCAGGGGAATAAGTGCCTTCGTCACACTCCCACATAATATGGTTGGGAGAATGAGGAGGGCTAATGGGGGTACACAGATCTTCCGCTTACAGGAGAGAAGTGCTATGTCAAAAGACATCAAAATGATGTTTCATTAATTGGAGTGCAGAATATAGTTTTTGTTGAAATTATTTATTCCAGGGTGGTTGTATATGGTTAGTCTTGCCCTAGGCTAAATAATTCAGTTAGAAAGGTACTGTTAATAACTTTGGTATTGATGAAGATAGTTTGAATTATTTTGGGATTTTAACCCTTTTAGAGTAAACAATTACATATTTTATTCATATGTAACTGTTTAGATATGTTAACTCATAAAATTTGAGGTTGTATTGCTTCAGATTAGAATAAACAAAAACATAATTCTAGGAACTAGTTAGGTAATAATATATTTGTTTTAAGAAAAGAAAGAAAAAGCTTCCATTACTTCTGGAATCTGGATTATTGAACATATTTGTCCTAAAAAGTAATAAATCTATTGTTATTACCTGATAATATATAACTGAACAAGAATTTCCTTATTTCACTTATATATTCTAAGGCTATATGAATCAGAAGTAATAAGAAATATAACTGGAATGTAACATGATCCCACAGTGTGGGACTATCAGAATGCAGTTACGTTCAGTTATAAATACAGGTTTTTTATAGAGAACCATCTCTTAGTATAATAAATGAAGAGATATCAGGAATTAGGATGTCAGTCCATTGAATCTTCTTGGTCCATGGATGATGTGGCATAACGGCCTCTTTTGTGAGAATGATGATTCCCATTTTGTTCTGAAATTTTCTGAGTGCTGCCTGAAGGTGAAGATGATGCCATTCTTCTGCGTGTGGGAGAGTTGCTGCTTGTGGGTTCTGTCAGATTTAATTTTAAAAGGGTTTGTTGTAGTTCATCTGCTGATCTGCTTCTGTAAATTGTACCTTGGTAGTTAAATCTGACTGAAAAGGGGAAGCCCCATTGATACATAATGTTGTGGCGTTGCAGTTCCATTAGTTGGGGTTTCATGGATCGTCTTTTAGTAATAGTAAGTTGGGATAGGTCAGCAAAAATTTGATAATTGTGTCCTTGAAAATTAAGTTCCTTTTTTTCTCTTGCAGCAATTAGTATTTGTTCTTTCGTTCTGTAATAATGAAATGTTGTGATTATATCACGTGGGGTCCATCTTTCTTTTTGGCTGTGAGGGCTCTGTGTACTCTGTCCAGTTCTAAACGTTCAATAGGGATATCTGGCTTTAGTTCTTGTAATAGAGCAGTAATAGTAGATTGCAGGTCTGTCACAGTTTCAGGTATTCCCCTTATGCGCAAGTTTGAACGTCTGGCTCTATTTTCGTAATCTTCGAGTTTAGTTTGAAGTATTAAATTCTCTTCTTTTAATTGTTCCAATTCTGTTATATTTACTTGGGTTGTAATTTCAATTTCATCCATTTTTATTTCTAAGGCTGCGGTGCGGTTTCCCAGCTCTCTTATTTCTTTGGTTTAGGCTTTTTGTTATTTGGTCTGAGGTTTGTTTTAAAGCCTTATGAAGCATCTTTTCAAATTGTAATAATATTACTGGGGATGCTGAGGAGGCTTGTGGAGAAGTTTGTGAGAGGATTTGTTCTGTATCTGACTCAAATGGAGAGTCTTGCTGTGACATTTTCTGTCTGTGAGAGCGCCCTGATGCTGTATCTTGTGAGGTGACTGGAGCTGCTTTAGTTGCAGTGAGTGCCTGTGAGCTCTTTGTGAGGTGATTTTTATTTCTGCCACGGTTTCCTCCCAGTACCATATTTCCTGCCCAAACTTTCACAGTTTGTTCCCTGGGGCAAAAAGGTTCAAATGGATACCTTTTGAGCCTGCAGGCTCCGCTTTGTCCTTCTCTTCTCTCCTCAGCGGTGCGGAGCTCTAACAATGCATGTCTGCTCCGCTAGGCTCCGCCCATCTCCCTCTTACTGTTTGCTTTTTAACGCCTCATATGAAATGTGAATAATAAAGATTTAAATTGTTTTTTTTATACATGTTTGAAATGCTATCACTTTTTCTGGGCTTGACTCTTCAAAAGTCCTATGGGCATTTGCTCTTTGCATAGAAGTTTTTTAATAAAACAAGCTGTCCTGCAGATGTAGCAGTTAGACAGATGAAACAAGCCATTTAACTTTAACAAGGGTGCTTACAATTATTTATGTAAAATCTTTATCCTGTTGCTGGTAATTTTGTGCATATATATATATATATATATATATATATATATATATATATATATATATATATATATATATATAATTTTATTTTTTTTTTTTTCAAATATTTTATTTAACTAGGATAAGGCAGTTTCCATGTCAACAAGACATTACACAGAGAAAATGATACACCATAATACAATCCAAACACAAGGAGGGATCATCTAATATTAGGCGGTGTAAGTGCAAAGTATCTGGCCCCTTTCACACTTGGGCGGTGGGGGCGTCGGCGGTAAAACAGCGCTATTATTAGCGCTGTTTTACCGTAGTTTTTGCGGCTGTATTCGGCCGCTAGCGGTGCGGTTTTAACCCCCGCTGGCGGCCGAAAAAGGGTTAAACTCGCTCGTACAGCGCGGCTATAGCCGCGGTATTACCGCAGTATAGCCACGCTGTCCCATTGATTTCAATGGGAAGGAGCGGTTTAGGAGCGGTGAACACACCGCTCCTTCATCGCTCCAAAGATGCGGCTCGCAGGACTTTTTTTACCGTCCTGCCAGCACACCGCTTCAGTGTGAAAGCCCTCGGGCTTTCACACTGAACAAACAGTGGAGGCTGTTTACGGGCGGTTTGCAGGCGGTATTTTTAGCGCAATAACGCCTGCAAACCGCCCCGGTGTGAAAGGGGCCTAACTCTCAGATCTCTTCCTCAAGAACCGTGTTTGATGTAGAACTAATCACAATAAGGAAGGCTAACTGCCATACTTTTCCCTTTTTAGGCATATAAGAGAAGGATGGCGGGGAGGGGGTATAGGTGGGTAATAAAAAAAAAAAAAAAAAAAAAAAACCCAAAAAAAGCTGTTACTGTTGTCTAGTAGAGTTTACCATGGAGCTTGTTTTGATCAGCGACTTATAAATCGAAAACAGCTTAACACGTTCCATATTGCCCAGGTTTTGGAATACTGTTCCCACTTATGTTGTGCTGTAAGCACGAGGTCTTCCATCTTATTTATGTCTTCTACCCTGTTAAGCCATAGGCCAATTGTCGGTGACTGTGGGTTTTTCTAAGTGAGAGGGATACAGGACTTGGCTGCATTGAGGTGATTCTGGGTAATAGATCTTTTGTAAATTCTAGCTGGTATGTTTGAAACATGAAGAAGAAAGAAACCTGGATCTCACGGAAACCTTGTAGTCTGTACATTTTTGGACAATCCTCTGGACCTCTCTCTCTCTCTCTGGACCAGAAGATGTATAGTAATGTTCCTCGTTCCTCCATGCATCTCCAGCAGCGACCAGTGGTGTCTGGGAAGAATCAATGCAGCAGAGTCTGTGTATGGTACCAGCGTGTCAAATTTTTAAATTTTGTTTCCTTGATCCTCGTACAGATTGAGGATTTAAGAGCAAACTTAATTATATACTGCTGTTGACCTTTAGTAAACCTGTGGCCCAGGTTAGTCTCCCATTTTGTTCTACGGGGCAGGCGGTAATCCTCTGAGGGAGTGATCAGACTGACATACAGCAACCTCCGATCGCCGCGGGCAAGCACCGGCTCTGTAATCCTGGTCACGTCCGATCAGGATAACACAACCACTTTGCCGCTGTTATTTTTCGACAAATAGAGCTTTCTTTTGGTGGTTTTGATCACCTCTGGGATTTAACTTTTTTGCGATCTAAACGAAAAAAAAATTGGAAAAATAAATAATTTTCTACTTTTTGTTATAAAAAAAATCCAATGGACTCCATTTGTAAATGTATTCAGCCACATGTCTTGGGTAAAAAATGTAATAAGCTAAAAAGTTATAGCATCTACAAACTATGGTACCTTTTCTGGAATTTATGCAGCATTTAGTTTGACTGCCTATCTCATTTCTTGAGGTGCTAAAATGACAGGGCAGTACAAAATCCTCCAAATTACCCCATTTTGGAAAGTAGACACCCCAAAGAAATTGCTGAGGCATGTTGAGCCCATATTGAATTTTTTTTTTTTTTTTTGTCACAAGTGATCAAAAAATGAAAAAAAACAAAAAAAAAAAAACTAATTTTACACAAAGTGGTCACTGAAATGATATATTGCTCACACATGCCATGGGTATATGTGAAATTACACCCCAAAATACATTCTGCTGCTTCTCAGTACGGGGATACCACATGTGTAAGACTTTTTGGGAGCCTAGCCGCATACAGGACCCCCGAAAAAAACAATCGCTGCAATAAGGCTTTCTAAGGGCGTAAAAAAGGAAAATTGTTATCAAATACTTGCCTTAATTTTCCTTTCCTGGCCCATCCTCACATCAGCACACAATGGGTTAACACCTCCTCTGGAGACCCACATGACCACCTGTACCCAGCTGTATAAAAGACAGCCCCTCCCCCAACTAAGATGTTCTATAACTTAGCCTGTGACGGGCCACTAGGGAGGGAGTCCTGTGAGGATGGGCCCTGAAAGGAAAATTACAGTAAGTATTTGATAACAATTTTCCTTTTTTTCTGGCCCACCTCATGTCAGCACACAATGGGATATACCAAAGCTAATATAGGGTGGGAGAGAACAAATGAAAAGAGATACTGACAATCAAAGAAAAGCTGCTAAAGCCAGAAGGAATTGATCTCTCTTGTCACAAACTTGCTGGTCGCATATTTATGTTGTAAGGTTGAATGAAGGCCGCACCAGACCTTCAAGCTCGTCCTTACCTCTGTCTTCCACGCAATCTTGGCATAACTGCACCAAAGGCTGCCACCCCTCTAGTCCAATAGGCTTACAATTGTTTCAGAGCAGAAAGGCGTACTTCCTGCATGCCAATCTAATCACCCTGGTAACCCAAGCGTGGATGACTCTTGAGGGCCTGATGGCTAAATTAAAAGATTGTACACTTTCCTCTTTTGTTCACATTGCCCCTCCTACCTTTGCTAATCTTCTGTGCCACTTACAGGTGTGGCAAGCTCACATTTGCACAAAATATATGGAAAAAAGTATATTACCTCTCACCAAAAAACATGGTACCCTGTCTCTTTAAGAGCCATCTGCAATGATCCACTCACTTCAGAAGCAGCTGCAGGCGAGCTTAGACAGCATTTCCAAAGGCAGACACAGTAAAGCTCCTTTCACATTGGGGGGGTGGGAGCGTCGGCGGTAAAACGCCGCCATTTTTAGCGGCAGTATTCGGCCACTAGCGGGGCGGTTTTAACTCCGCTAGCGGCCGAAAAAGGGTTCAAATCGGCGCTATGTCGGCGGTATAGCCGCACTGCCTCATTGATTTCAATGGGCAGGAGCGGTGTATACACCGCTCTATAGATGCTGTTTGCAGCAGTTTTTTTTCCCTCCTGTCAGCGCACCGCTCCAGTGTGAAAGCCCTCGGGCTTTCACACTGGAGACACAGCAGCGGCAGGTTCAGGTCGGTTTGCAGGCGCTATTTTTAGCGCAATAGCGCCTGCAAACCGCCCCAGTGTGAAAGGGACCTCAGAGTCTGAGACACAAACCAGTCAGACCATCAAACCCACAGAGGTACACAGCATAACAGGGGAGCCAGGACCGCACACAGGCAGACAGGAGACTCAGTCAGAATCTGAGGTAAGTCCTTTACCTGACAGGACTGCAGAGAGAGAGGGAGAGAAGCCCTTTCAGGCTGGGTTCACACTAGTGCGACAAACACTCCGACATTGGGAGCTCATGTCGCATGACTTGTGAAAATCAATGTTTCCCTATGGGAGCCGTCCTAACTGGTCGACAGAAGTCGGTCCGACTTTGAAAATGCTCCCTGTACTACTTTGGTCCGACTTTGATCCTACTTCAGCCCATTGACTATCATTGAAGTCAGATCAAAGTTGGATCGCCATCTCGCATGATCCGACTTTAGCATGCTACTTGTGCTCAGGTGATCTTGAGGGGGAACTCCACTCCAAATTTTAAATAAAAAAAACGGCATTAACACTTTTTTTCCTAGGTGATTGGGTAGGGGTACAATGTACCCCATACTCATTCACATAGGGTGGGGGGCCCCCTTATTAAAGGGGGCTCCCGTATTCCGATGAGCCCCCCCGCCCGAAGAACCCCGACAACCAACGGCCAGGGTTGTCGGGAAGAGGCCCTTGTCCTCATCAACATGGGGACAATGTGCTTTGGGGTGGGGGGGCGCAGGGCGCCCCCCTGCCCCAAAGCACCCACCCCCCATGTTGAGGGCATGCGGCCTGGTACGTTTGGGGGGGGGGCGCTCGCTTGTCCCCCACCCCTTTTCCTGACCGGCCCTGGCTGAAGGGCCTGGTATGCTCTTGGAGAGGGAACCCATGACGGTTTTTTATTTAAAATTTGGCGCAGAGTTCCCCCTCAAGATTGATCCCAGCCAATGCCAGGCACTGTGTTTTGGTATGAAAGTCGGATCCCCGTTCATTGAAAGTCGGACATATGTCGGCTTCAAGTCACAGGGCAAAGTCTGATCCAAAGTAGGACGGCTGTCGTGTCGCACCAGTGTGAACCCGGCCTCAACTGCAGACCTCCAAGATCATTTACACCATTGCATGGTGACTGGCCCATCCTGTGCTGCCCATCTCCCTGCACCCTGTGACCTGATTCACAGCCGCTCTGACTGACAATAAAGCCAGGAGAGCAGTGTGGTGCGCTGCATATAAAAAGACAGGGAAAAGGGAGAGGCAATGATGACATTGCAGAGCTCTGATAATACCACAACTGTACAATTATTAATGCTGTTTAAGCATCCTTTTTTCCCGCGGCCTTGGCACAAAAGCCACCCACTTTTTAAAATGATTTACATTCAGCATTCAGGGTCTTCCAACTCCATGAGAGGTTGAACATGGAGGGGTAGGTTCAGCACGGGGGGATGCAGCAAACAAATTATTTACCAACTGCAATCAACAGGTGGCCTGGAGCAGACCAAAAAAGAAGAACATCTTATTTGGGGAGGGGCTGTCTTTTATCCAGCTAGGTACAGGTGGTCATGTGGGTCTCCAGAGGAGGTGTTTATCATTTCCTGGCCCACCTCATGTCAGCACACAATGGGTTATTTCACTTCCTCATTACCTATCACAGTTTTGGAGGCCCTGAAATGTCAAGATAGCACAAAACCCCCTAAATAAACCCATTTTGGAAAGTAGACACCCCAAGCTATTTGCTGAGAGGCATGTTGAGTCCATGGAATAGTTTATATTTTGCCACAAGTTTAGGGAAGTTAGGGAATTACACCCCAAAATACATTCTGCTGCTTCTCCTAAGTACAAGGGATACCACATGTGTGAGACTTTTTGGCAGTCTAGCCATGTAGATGACCCCGAAAACCAATCACCGCCTTCAGGCTTTCTAAGGGTGTACATTCCACATATACCCATGGCATGTATGAGCAATATATTATTTAGTGACAACTTTGTGTAAAAAAAAAAAGAAAAAATTGTAATTTTCCCGCAACTTGTGGCAAAATATAAAATATTCCATGGACTCAACATGCCTATCTGCAAATAGCTTGGGGTGTCTACTTTCCAAATAGGGGTCATTTGAGGGGGGGGGTTGAACTGTCCTGGCATTTACATAACAACATTAGAAGCTTATGCCATCACCCACTCTTCTAACCACTTGAAGACACAGCCATTTTTGACACTTTTTGTTTACATGAGAAAATATTTTTTTTTGCTAGAAAATTACTTTGAACCCTCAAACAATATATAATTGTTTAAAGCAAAGGCCCTGCAGATTAAAATGGTGGGTGTTGCACTTTTTTTTTCACACAGTATTTGTACAGCGATTTTTCAAATGCAATTTTTTAGGAAAAACAAAACACTTTTTTGAATTTTAATACACTAAAACACATATATTGCCCAAATGTTTGGTAAAGTATAAAAGATAGTCTTACGCCGAGTACATAGAGACCTAACACAACATGCTTTACAATTATGCAACCGTGCAGCGGCGACAAACATTTTTAAAAGCCTTTACATGTTACCACTTTATATTTACAGAGGACTGCTAGAATTGCTGCCTTTGATCTGACGTTCACGGTAATACATCACATGCAATTGTGGTTTACTTACCACAAAAGACCGACGCTTGCCTTTGCACGTGAGCACAGGTGGGGACAGGGGTGCTTTAATTTTTCTTAATTTTTTTCATTTTATTTTTACACTGTTCCTTTCATTTTTTTTTTCATCATTTTTATGGTTATCACAGGGAATGTAAATATCCCCTATAATAGCAATAGGTAGTGACAGGTACGCTTTTTTTTTTTTTGGTTGAAAAAATTGGGGTCTATTAGACTCTAGATCTCTCCTCTGCCCTCAAAGCATATGACCTCGCCAAGATCAGTGTGATAAGATGCTTTCCAAATTTCCCAATGGCGTTGTTTATATCCGTCAAATTTGAAGTCATCAAATGCTCCTAGCTTCTGGTTTCTTAGGCCATAGAGATAATTGGAGCCGTTCTGGTCTCCGATCAGCTCTATGGTCAGCTGGCGGAACCACTGGCTGCATTCTCGGGTTCCCCAGGTGGACAAGAGAGCCTGAGAAAACCATGGAAGATGGCGGGCGGGGGGGGGGGGGGTGGACATTCTGGCAGTTAATAATATTGTAATGTTCTTTTTTTTTTTTTCATGCAGCCTGTGGACTAAACGAAAAAAGAGAACCTAACAGATTTCTCCATTCAAAACAATTGATCAGTGGTATGCCCACCATTAGAATACCACCCTGCATCCACCCACTTGATGATGGTCATACAATAAATATAAAAATATATGCCGACGCATATGTCCACCCCTGCCCCTATGCTTCGGCATAAATGCTTTTTTTAACTGTGGTGGTGAAATCACCTCCTACAGCGCTGGAGTCGCTGATTTACGTATCATGAGAGCAAACCATGTTGAATAAATCAGTGCTGCAGCTGAATGGCGTACGTCATTCAGTGGATATAAAAAGTCTATACAGCCCTGTTAAAATGTCAGGTTTCTGTGATGTAAAAAAATGAGACAAAATAAATAATTTCAGAACTTTTTCCACCTTTTAATGTGACCTATAAACTGTACAACTCAATTGAAAAACAAACCAAAATCTTTTGGGGGGGGGGGGGAGTAAAAATAAACTAAAATTATATGGTTGCATAAGTTTGCACACCCTCTTAAAACTGGGGATGTAGCTGTGTTCAGAATTAAGCAACCATATTCAAACTCATGTTAAATAGGCGTCCGCGCACACCTCCCATCATTTTAAAGTGCCTCTGATTAACCCTAAATTTCAGCTGTTCTAGTAGGTCTTTCCTGATATTTTTTTCTTAGTCGCATTCTACAGCAAAAGCCATGGTCCGCAGAGAGCTTTTAAAGCATAAGAGGGATCTCGTTGTTAAAAGATATCAGTCAGGAGAAGGGTACAAAAGAATTCCAAAGCATTAGATATACCATGTGTAACGAAATGTCCCACACTCCGCTTGAGTGCTTTTGTCAGTATACAGCCTCCTCAAGTCTGAACATCAGATATCAGAAATTACAGCCACGTATTGTAACTAAAAACCAGGCGAGACTAGCTCAGTTACACAGCTTGAACATAGGACTGTTTATTAGAACAAGAATACAGTCTTGTATACAATTCAGGAGGTCCCCCCCCCCGATCATATTATCCTAACCATACAACTGTAACCAGAAACATAAATGAACATGAGCTAATTAATCATTTACCCAGCCTAGGTGTCTCAGGTTTGACCTTTCAGGTCAGCCTTGTCATCTTTTAGCTCAGAAGACACAACACACATTATCATAATAAACGCAGGACACCTTTACACAATAGCAGCAGGTGCCAGAATTAGCAGATGGCCTGTCTCCTACATTGTAGACCATGGAATCCACAACCAAGCTATGCTTTGATTATGCAGGGATTGCAGACAGCATTGCAACAGTCTACAAAACTCTTATGCCCCGTACACACGGTCGGACTTTGTTCGGACATTCCGACAACAAAATCCTAGGATTTTTTCAGACGGATGTTGGCTCAAACTTGTTTTGCCTACACACGGTCGCACAAAGTTGTCGGAATTTCCGATCGCCAACCACGCGGTCACGTACACCACGTACGACAAGACTAGAAAAGGCCGGTTCAGAACCAAGCGTGGCACCCTTTGGACTCCTTTTGCTAATCTCGTGTTAGTAAAAGTTTGGTGAGAGACGATTCGCGCTTTTTCAGACTCGTGGCTTTCAGATCGTTTTCTGACGTTCAGTTTGTGCTTGTGGGTTTGTATCTGCTCTTCAGTGCGTGCAAGCAAGTTCCGCGTGACTTTAAGTAGTCATTGTATTCTTGTTCGTTCGTTACTGGTTTTCAGGTCGCTCTTCACAGGCCTTGCTGTTCTTCAGTGCGTTCTGTTACTTCGTTCTGAGCAGCCGACCGTTTTCTAGCCATGTTTCGTATGCGTACTCCTCGTAGAGTTCGTGCTGTGCGCGGGCTTGGTGTTGGGGTCCTGACCTTGACATAATTCCAGTCCATGAACAGGGTGGCGAGGAGTTCATGGACCAAGAATTGGTTGCTTCAGCGTGACCAGTTCTCTCATATGCCTTTGCTCCGTGAGATCCGTGAGAATAATCCTGATGATTTCAGGAACTTTCTCAGGATGACGGACCCCGTATTTCACCGTTTGTTGGCTTCGCTGACCCCTTATATCAGCAGTCAGGATACCTGCATGAGGCAAGCCATCACTCCGGAGCAGAGGTTGGTCGCTACCCTGCGGTATTTGGCCACAGGGAGAAGCCTGCAGGACCTCAAGTTCTCGACAGGCATCTCCCCCTAGGCTCTTCTTTGTGGACATTTACTGCTTGTGTTTGTTTTAGCTGACCCTGACAGAAATGTGTGGAGTGCAGAAAATGTTGTGATTGTGTAACCTTATACAAAGCACTCTTGGCTGTTATTTACTAAATGCAAAGACACTTTTCACTACAAGTGCACTTGCAACTGCACTGAAACTGCACTTGTAGTGCAAAGAGGATTTGCCCTTAGGAAATAACCCCCATTTTCTCATAAAACAACAATTACATCACCCCAAAAGTGTTGTAGCGTTGAGACAATAATCCACACATTCTTGATGGAATTCTACCTGCACAATCACATGTGCATTTACCAAAGGTTTTTCTGACAAACCAACATGTTTGTTGTATAACAATTTTTGTGGTGTCATTATCCAAAATCAAAATGTGCATTTTATAGAAAACAGGCCTGTGTAGAACCCACAAGAAAGACACAAATCTTGATCTTACAAAGTTCACATTTGGTAGAACTTGAAGGCAATATCAGACATGAGTATTTAGGAACTGTGTTTGATATTGCGTTCAGATGGGGGGAAATCACCCCAGGAAAAGCCAAATTTGGAAGATGCACACAAATTTCCCAATGTCAACATGTGCTAGCTGCCATCACGGGGGATCAAGGGACGTGTTTTGGGGGAGAAAGCCCTTCCTCACAGCTACTTTATTATTGAGGAAGGCGTTGCACCCCCAAAACGCGTCCATTGATCTCCCGTGATTGCAGATAGCACATGTTGACACACTGTGTGCATCCTCCAAATTTGGCTTTGGGAAAAATCACAAAAACATTTCGCACATTGTAGCACACAAAAGAAGAAAGTGATTTGGAGGGGCTTTAAACTCGCCCCAAAACATCAATGATGTTTTTATATTTTGGAATAACATTGATGTTTTGCTTGATGTTTTCCAATTGTAAATTACACCCCATGATCTCCCCGATCAGGATCTGGGCACTTTCGGATGTGAAAGGATCTTCATCCACAACCTCACGATCACCTAAAAAGAGAGGAACCCCAAAATAAATTAGGTCTAAAAAAATATGCCGCCATCCATCTCTTATCTGAGCCTGTGGTCGCAGACACTCACCTGTTGTGGTGACTACTATATGATAAATATTACTGTTCCATTTTAAGTAATCCACTAATAGACACAGGGTGACTTGGACATAAGAGGTGAATGGGGAGCTGGAACAGGGGTTTCTCAACCTCTCCAAGGGATTCTGGGTTCCATGGGCCCCCCACCCAAGTGACTCCCACCACACCATGGAACACTGAAGACAGTCATCAACTGGAGAAAATATGGCACAGCAGTGACATTACCAAGAACTGGACGTTCCTCCAAAATTGATGAAAAGACGCAAAGAAAACTGATCAGGGAGGCTGCCAATAGGCCTACAGCAACATTAAAGGAGCCGCAGAAATATCTGGCAAGCACTTGCTGTGTGGTACATGTGACAACAATCTTCCTTATTCTTCATGTGTCTGGGCTATGGGGTAGAGTGACAAGACGGAAGCCTTTCCTTACAAAAAAAAACATCCAAGCCCAGCTAAATTTTGCAAAACCACATCCGAAGTCTCCCAAAAGCATGTGGGAAAATGTGTTCTGGTCTGATGAAACCAAGGTTGAACTTTTTGTCCATAATTCCAAAAGATATGTTTGGTGCAAAAACAACACTGCACATCACCAAAAGAACACCATACCCTCTGTGAAGCATGGTGGTGGCAGCATCATGCTTTGGGGCTGTTTTTCTTAAGCTGGAATAGGGGCCTTAGTCAAGGTAGAGGGGATTATGAACAGTTCCAAATACCAGTCAATATTGGCACAAAACCTTCAGGCGTCTGCTAGAAAGCTGAACAACGTCCCAAAGCATACATCCAAATCAACAAAGGAATGGATTCACCAGAAGAATATTACAGTTTTGGAATGGCCCAGCCAGAGCCCAGACCTGAATCCCATTGGAAATCTGTGGGGTGGGAGGCAGGAGGCGGAGCCTAGCGGAGCAGACATGCATTGTTAGAGCTCCGCACCGCTGAGGAGAGAAGAGAAGGACGAAGCGGAGCCTGCAGGCTCAAAAGGTATCCATTTGAACCTTTTTGCCCCAGGGAACAAACTGTGAAAGTTTGGGCAGGAAATATGGTACTGGGAGGAAACCATGGCAGAAATAAAAATCACCTCACAAAGAGCTCACAGGCACTCACTGCAACTAAAGCAGCTCCAGTCACCTCACAATATACAGCATCAGGGCGCTCTCACAGACAGAAAATGTCACAGCAAGACTCTCCATTTGAGTCAGATACAGAACAAATCCTCTCACAAACTTCTCCACAAGCCTCCTCAGCATCCCCAGTAATATTATTACAATTTGAAAAGATGCTTCATAAGGCTTTAAAACAAACCTCAGACCAAATAACAAAAAGCCTAACCAAAGAAATAAGAGAGCTGGGAAACCAAACCGCAGCCTTAGAAATAAAAATGGATGAAATTGAAATTACAACCCAAGAAAATATAACAGAATTGGAACAATTAAAAAAAGAGAATTTAATACGTCAAACTAAGCTCGAAGATTACGAAAATAGAGCCAGACGTTCAAACTTGCGCATAAGGGGAATACCTGAAACTGTGACAGACCTGCAATCTACTATTACTGCTCTATTACAAGAACTAAAGCCAGATATCCCTATTGAACGTTTAGAACTGGACAGAGTACACAGAGCCCTCACAGCCAAAAAGAAAGATGGACCCCCACGTGATATAATCACAAAATTTCATTATTACAGAACGAAAGAACAAATACTAATTGCTGCAAGAGAAAAAAAGGAACTTAATTTTCAAGGACACAATTATCAAATTTTTGCTGACCTATCCCAACTTACTATTACTAAAAGACGATCCATGAAACCCCAACTAATGGAACTGCAACGCCACAACATTATGTATCAATGGGGCTTCCCCTTTTCAGTCAGATTTAACTACCAAGGTACAATTTACAGAAGCAGATCAGCAGATGAACTACAACAAACCCTTTTAAAATTAAATCTGACAGAACCCACAAGCATCAACACTCCCACACGCAGAAGAATGGCATCATCTTCACCTTCAGGCAGCACCCAGAAAATTTCAGAACAAAATGGGAATCATCATTCTCACAAAAGAGGCTGTTATGCCACATCATCCATGGACCAAGAAGATTCAATGGACTGACATCCTAGTTCCTGATATCTCTTCATTTATTATACTAAGAGATGGTTCTCTATAAAAAACCTGTATTTATAACTGAATGTAACTGCATTCTGATAGTCACACACTGTGTGGGATCATGTTACATTCCAGTTATATTTCTTATTACTTCTGATTCATATAGCCTTAGAATATATAAGTGAAATAAGGAAATTCTTGTTCAGTTATATATTATCAGGTAATAACAATAGATTTATTACTTTTTAGGACAAATATGTTCAATAATCCAGAAGTAATGGAAGCTTTTTCTTTCTTTTCTTAAAACAAATATATTATTACCTAACTAGTTCCTAGAGTTATGTTTTTGTTCTAATCTGAAGCAATACAACCTCAATTTTATGAGCTAACATATCTAAACAGTTGCATATGTAATTGTTTACTCTAAAAGGGTTAAAATCCCAAAATAATTCAAACTATCTTCATCAATACCAAAGTTATTAACAGTACCTTTCTAACTGAATTATTTAGCCTAGGGCAAAACTAACCATATACAACCACCCTGGAATAATTTCAACAAAAACTATATTCTGCACTCCAATTAATGAAACATCATTTTGATGTCTTTTGACATAGCACTTCTCTCCTGTAAGCGGAAGATCCGTGTACCCCCATTAGCCCTCCTCATTCTCCCAACCATATTATGCGGGAGTGTGACGAAGGCACTTATTCCCCTGAGAGAGAGATTTATTCTCTTTCACGGGTAAATTGTGATTACTTGCAAAAAATAATTTATACAATGTATCATCTAATCTCATATGTTTTCATCTCTTCAGTCCATACAGGTTGATCTGCGCAGTCAGCTCTGCATAACAAAAAGTAAGTCAAAACTATTTGATCTGTTGCCATGGCACCACTGAATATACTCTCCCTGAATGTTCGGGGAATAAATGTCCCTCAAAAAAGGACCAAAGCCTACCGTACTTTCCATAACAAGAAGGCTCACATAGTATGCCTCCAAGAAACACACTTCACCAAAGGTTCTACTCCAAAATATATTTCTCCTTTTTATCAACAAATTTACACGGCTTCTGCCTGTACCAAGCAAAGGGGAACTCTAATTGCATTTCACCGATCCACACCATTCACCTTATCATCAGAAATTAAAGACCCAGAAGGTAGATACCTGATACTCATGGGTTATATAATGGATACAGCAATCACTGTGATTTCCTTCTACGCTCCTAACAAACAACCTACACCATTCCTCTCACATATATTACAAGTGATTAATACACACAAAATAGGAACAGTGATAATGTGTGGGGATTTGAACCAGGTCCTCCTCCCATTTCTAGATAAATCACCTTTTACACCATCCAAAATAACCTCTAGATTACCTTTTTCTCAACTTCTTTCCAAATACAATCTGGTAGATTCGTGGAGAGAAAGTAACCCAATGAAAAAGAAATTCACTTATTTCTCGCACCCTCATCAAACCTTCACCAGAATAGATCATATTTTTCTAACAATAGGAATGTTACCAGAAATTATTGCATCAGATATAATTCCGATTCCGTGGTCTGACCATAATGCAGTATACACTACTATAGCCTCAGCCATACCAAAAGCGCATGACCCAACGTGGTACTTACCGGACATAATGCTCAAACACCCAATACATCAGATGGCCATTGAACAAGCTTTAAAGGAATACATATCAATTAATAATACAACAGACATCTCCCCAATAACACTGTGGGAAGCTCATAAGCCTGTCTTGCGTGGTACAATACAAAGACAAATGGCACTATTTAAACGGGAACGCAAAAATCTAGCAAAAAAACTAGAACTCAATTTTAATGCAGCCTACATATCATTCCAAGATAATCCATCTCAGAGTACAAAGTCTCATCTGGAAAAATCTAGATTGGAATACGATCTATTTCTCACTGAGTCAGTTGATAAATCCCTCAAACGCTCCAAACACAATTTCTACATGAATACAAACAAACCAGGTACATATTTGGCTCGGGCATTAAATTCAACTAACAAATCTTTCAAACCAATACGTTTGAAATTATCAAAAAATGTTTATACTTGTAATCCAGTTAAAATAGTCCATAAATTTCACTCACATCTCGCAACTTTATACAAGTCAAAGAATCAATTTAATCCTACAGAGGCTGAATCCTTCTTCTCAAAAATAACCTTACCTGAGTTATCTCAGAATCAAAAAAGCAGTTTGGATGAGCCTATAACTATAGATGAAGTTGCTAACGCCATAAAAGACCTAAAACTTAACAAAAGACCAGGCCCAGACGGCTACTCGGCTTCATACTATAAAACATTCTCAGAAATACTCTCTCCCATTCTCACTGAAACTTTTAACAAACTTCTAGATGGACATTCTTTTCGGCAAAAAACACTAATGGCAATTGTTTGTATGATCCCAAAACCTATTTCTGATGATACTTCCTGTGTGAATTATCGGCCTATCTCTCTGTTAAATCTTGATATTAAATTATTTGCAAAAATAATAGCAAAACGCCTCAATAGCATTATAGGAAAATTAATACATAGAGATCAAGTAGGCTTCATGCCAAATAGACAGGCAGGCGATAATATACGCAGGGCAGTGTTATTGGCACATATTGCTAAAAAACGGAAAATCCCTTTGTTTTCTATCTCTCGATATTAAGAGGGCATTTGACACAGTATCCTGGCAATATATGCAATATTCATTACAAAAATGGGGTTTTGGACCCCACTTTTTAACATGGATCAAAGCATTATATAATAAACCCAAAGCCTATATAAAATATGCTGTGTACAAATCTGATGCCTTTAATATCGAAAGAGGTACCCGACAGGGTTGCCCATTATCTCCCTTATTATTTGCCCTTATACTCTAACCCATGGCCCAATACATTAAACCAAACTATAACTGGCATTGAAGTAGGAGGTATCACACACAAATTATGTATATATGCAGACGATATATTACTTTTTCTATCATCACCACAGGTCTCTGGTCCTAACTTAATACCAGCTCTTGATGGATTTGCAGCCCTATCCGGCCTTATGGTTAATCCCAAGAAATGCCTAGTGCTTAATATTTCACTCACAAACATGGAATTGATCCCGGCTAGGGCTGCACTCCCATTCACATGGGCAGAAAAATCAATCCCATATCTTGGAATTCATTTAACAGCATCTCATTCTGACTTATTCTCAACCAATTATCCTCCTGTATTAAGACAGATCACAAATCTAATAAAACAATGGTCGCAACTTCCTTTATCCTGGATAGGGAAGATTAATGCAATCAAAATGACTATTCTACCCAAATTGCTTTATCTATTCAGAGTCCTCCCTATTCCAATTCCTTCCTATTTTTTGAGAATAGTACAAAAAAGAGCAACTTCGTTTATATGGGGCTCTTCTAAACCACGTATACCTATACACACACTACATCTTCCCAAAAATAAAGGAGGCCTGGGATACCCTAATTTTACTAACTACTACAGAGAAGCACATTTGGCCAGTCTGTCCAAATACCATGCAAAACAGGAAATCCCATTATGGGTATTTATAGAGGCTTCAGAAAATCACCCTCTATTAATATCAAACTTATTATGGCTTGATCCTAAAGACCGCTTTAAAATTCATAATCCCATAACTAAACACTTCTTATCTCTCTGGGATAAACTAAAAACCAAATATCAGTTACAATCTCCACACAATCCTCTCCTTTCTTTTATCAGAAATCCGGCCTTTTATCCGGCATGGATCTACCCAAATTCTTTTAAAGCTTGGACAACATCAGGCATTCAGACACTAAATGACTTCATAGCATCTAAATCATTCCTTTCATTCCCATCGCTTAGAGAAAAATATGATCTACCAAACTCTGAGATATTTAGATATCTCCAAATCAAAAATTTCTATACACCATTCCTAAAGGGGGATACACCATTATGCCAATTATCCATTTTTGAATCAATCTGTACAAAAGATCCGTTTGCTAAAGGTACAATTTCATCACTTTATAATCAATTATATGGAGTAGCAAATCTTAATAGACCCTCTTACGTTCAGAGGTGGGAGGAGGACCTGGGACGAACTTTAGAAGACACAGACTGGTCTAACATATGGCTCACATCTAAGTCATCTTCACCCAACATCTTAGCACTGGAGACAAATTATAAAGTCCTAACTCGCTGGTACCTTGTACCCGCTAGAGTGGCAAAATATTCACCTAATACCTCAGCTCTTTGTTTTCGAGGATGCCCAAAAATAGGCACACATTTACACATATGGTGGACGTGCCCAGTAATCCAAACCTTCTGGAAGGAAGTCTTCGTGATTGCATCTAAAATATTTAAAAAAATAATACAACCAGATCCTTATATAACTTTACTTAATCTAAAACCGGAATGGTTAACACTCTCTCAATTCAAACTTATGATCCAACTAACAACGGCTGCAAAACAAACAGTGGCCAAGGCATGGAAATCTCCTACATTGGTACTAGCAGAAACAATTCACAGAATGAATAATACAATGTCCCATGCTAAGATGGTAGCTATCGATCAAAATCAAATTCCAAAATTTGAAAAACTTTGGCATCCTTAGATAAAACAACAGTTCCTGTCAAACTTCAATGACTCTGTCCTGTTGCCATGGTAGCAGATTAAATGACTTACAGAGACACCCATTCTAAGGTTTCAAAGAGAACTAAAAAGAATAATAAACTGACGAGCGGGACAACCTTGTGGACCATACCTCTGCCTTTCTACCCTTTTTCTTCTTTCTCTTTCCTTTTCTCCACCTTACGATTAAAGCTCATTATCAGAATTTATTTGACCTATATACACTCTACCTGTAAACAATATGTATAGTAGGTATAAATCATTTAAATACCTACAAAAGTAACTAAGGAAATGATATATATCTTTAATTTAGGTTTACGTGAACCCAATGTTTAATATTTGAAATTTCATGATCTATACCTATAGAAACCCTACTGTAAAACAATGAGCTTACTTTATAGATCCTTGTAAACTTACTTTATGTATCTTTATAATATTGTATACTCAATAAACTTCTTTTGACAAGGAAATCTGTGGGGTGATCTGAGGAGGGCTGTGAACAGGAGATGGCCTCACAATCTGACAGATTTGGAGTGTTTTTACAAAGAAGAGTGGACAAATATTGCCAAGTCAAAATGTGCCATGCTGATAGACTCATACCCAAAAAGACTGAGTACTGTAATAAAATCAAAAGGTGCTTCAACAAAGTATGTTTAACCACTTCAGCCCCGGAAAATTTGGCTGCTCAATGACCAGGCCATTTTTTGCGATACGGCACTGCATCGCTTTAACTGACAATTGCGTGGTCGTGCGACGCTGTACCCAGACAAAATTGACTTCCTTTTTTTTCCACAAACAGAGCTTTCTTTTGGTGGTATTTGATCATTTTTTGCGCTATAAACAAAGGAAGAGCGACAATTTTGAAAAAAACTATCTTTTACTTTTATGCTGTAATAAATATTCCACATTTAAAAAAACAAAAAAAACAAATGTATTCCTCAGTTTAGGCCGATATGTATTCTAATATATATTTTTGGTAAAAAAAATCACAATAAGCCTATATTGATTGGTTTGCGCGAAAGTTAAAGCTTCTAGGGGATAGATTTAAATTTATGTCTTTTTTTTTTTTTTTTTTTTGTAATTTTTATAGGGACTGCGATATTGCGGCGGAAAAATTGGACACTTTTGACACATTTTTGGGACCATTGACAATTCTACAGCGATCCGTGCTATAAAAATGCACGGATTACTTTATAAATGTCCCTGGCAGGGAAGGGGTTAACACTAGGGGGCAATCAACTAGGTGATCCCTAGGTGTGTTTTAACTGTAGGGGGTGGGTGTGACTGACTAGGGGAAGATAGAGATCGGTGTTCATACTCGGTATGAACACACAATCTGTCTCCTTGCCCCTGAAAGAACCTGGGATTTGTGTGTTTACACACACAGATCCCGCTTCTCGCTCTGTCACAAACGATCGCGGGTGCCCAGCGGTCATCGCACCTGCTGGGTGCGCCCCTAGTGGCCAAAAGGCGAAGCGACGTAAGGTAACGTCGTTTCACCCAGCCACGCCATGCTGCCGCAGTAAAACTGCGATGGCTGGTCGGCAAGCAGTTAAGGGTGTGCACACTTATGCAACCACATTATTTTAGTTTTTTAGTTTTACTTCCCTCCACCTAAAAGATTTCAGTTTGTTCTTCAACTGAGTTGTACAGTTTATAGGTCACATTAAAAGGTGGAAAAAGTTCTGAAACTATTTCTTTGTCTCATTTTTTTACATCACAAACCTGACATTTTAACCACTTCAGCCCCGGAAGGTTTTACCCCCTTCCTGACCAGAGCACTTTTTACAATTTGGCACTGTGCTGCTTTAACGGGTAATTGCCCGGTCATGCAATGCTGTAACCAAACGACATTTGCGCCCTTTTTTTCACCACAAATAGAGCTTTCTTTTGGTGGTATTTGATGACCTTTGTGTTTTTTGTTTTTTTTTGTTTTTTTTTTTTGTTTTTTTTTGTGAAATGGAAAATTAAGAAAAAAAGATATTTTCTACTTTTTGTTATTAAAAAAAATCCAATAAACTCAATTTTAGTCATACATTTTGGCTGAAATGTATTCAGCCACATGTCTTTGGTTAAAAAAAAATGTCAATAAGGGTATATTTATCGGTTTGCTCAAAAGTTATACGTTCTAAGCACCTACAAACTAGGGTACATTTTCTGGAATTTACTCATCTTTTAGTTTTCACTGCATCTCATTTCTTAAGGTGCTAAAATGGCAGGGCAGTACAACCCCCCCCCCTCCCCCAAATGACCTAATTTTGGAAAGTAGACACCCCAAGGAAATTGCTGTGAGGCATGTTGAGCCCATTGAATATTTTATTTTTTTGTCACAAGTGATTGAAAAATCACAAAAATAAAAAAATACACATTTGTCACTAAATGATATATTGCTCACGCATGCCATGGTTATATGTGGAATTACACCCCAAAATACATTCTGCTGCTTCTCCTGAGTATGGGGATACCACATGTGTAAGACTTTTTGGGAACCTAGCCACGTACAGGACCCCGAAAACCAAGCACCGCCTTCAGGATTTCTAAGGGCGTAAATTTTTGATTTCACTCCTTACTACCTATCACCGTTTCGAAGGCCATAAAATGCCAAGATAACACAACCCCCCCCCAATGACCCCATTTTGGAAAGTATACACCCCAAGCTATTTGCTGAGAGGCATGTTGAGCTAATGGAATATTTTATATTTTGCCACAAGTTGCGGGAAAATGACAGACTTTTTTTTGTGTGTGTGTGTGATTTTTTTTATTTTCAGTTTCCGTGGAGTGTTGAGGGCGAAATCCGGACTGAGGGGGGGATCAAGAAGTTGGTTCATGGTCAGATGGTCGCTCAGTTGGTTGTAGAGAAGTCTTTCAAGAAGTTTGGAGGAGAATGCGAGTAAGGAGTTGGGAAGTAGGTTAAGATTGGAGGGCTTTTTAAGTATGGGGGTGACTAGCGCATGTTTTAGAGTGTTTGGGAAGATGCCACGAGAGAGAGAGAGAGGTTGAAAAATGTGAGTTTGAGAGTGTAGAATCGAGCATAGCATTTGCGAGGGAGCAGGGTGGCAGGTTTAGCAACCTCGTTAATACTAGCACGGTTGAATTAGGGAAGTAATGATTGGATCTGTGGACATGGGGTGTTGAGTGGGGGTAGTTTCTGTGTATTGGAGGTCTCACGAACTGTATCAATCTTATTTTCTTTTTAAGTGATTGGCGATCTCCTGGACAGTGAGTGAATTGGAGGGTGGAGGACAGAGTAGCGTGTTAAAGGTCGAGAAGAGTTGACAGGGACT
Source organism: Aquarana catesbeiana (assembly GCF_042186555.1). Classification (NCBI taxonomy): domain Eukaryota; kingdom Metazoa; phylum Chordata; class Amphibia; order Anura; family Ranidae; genus Aquarana; species Aquarana catesbeiana. Next base: position 427,451,906 of record NC_133326.1, read on the forward strand.
GGATGAGGTGGTCTTAATGAGTGTGATAAAATAGGTCTGTTTGGCAGTGTGGAGGCAGGAATAGTATTTTAGGAGGGCAGATTTATATTGGTTAAAGTCTTCCTGGAACTTAGTCTTATGCCACGGATGCCCTAGAGCGCAGCTACATATTTTGAGACTTCTGGTGTCATCTGTTTGCCAGGGTTGTAGCAGTCGGGGGCCTGATTCTGTGTGTAGTTAAGGGGGCAAGCTTGTCTAGGTAGGAAGAGAGTGCGCTGTTGTAGATATGCACAATGAGCACTGAAGATAAAAATAAATAGCAACCAATCAGACTTCAGTTTGTTATAAATTGATATAAAGACTGCTTGCTGCTAACCTTTGCTGAATAAGTCATGTGATAGACTCACCCAGGACAGAGGCTTTTGGAGGGGACTGAATGCTAGCCTCTTGCCTATCGACTATGGGCCCTGGTATTTGAGGGAGCTACAAGCATTTAGGAAGATATTCAGTTATGTAATGCAAAAGGACATTATTAAGGGGGCCATGATGGTCTCTGCCAGCTTGGGACTCAGTGGACAGATGTATGTGAAAGGAATGCTGGTTAATGAGAAAGCCCGGGTCTTTCACCCAATAGTTTGTCTCATTTTGTTGTGTACTCTTTGCTGGGTCGTTTGAGGTGTGGCTGTATTCCAGTGTTCTGTCTGCCTTGGATATTATGGGATGTGTATGTAGATTAGCTGTGAGATTGGTGGGGCGAATTCCTCCAACAGCTCTCCCTGCTGATTGGACAGTCTACCCCGCTCGTAATGCAAAGGATAGGGGGGGAATTGTCCCGAGTATTATCTGTGTACCTGTTTTTTCAATAAACAGTTCATGTTCAGCAACCAAACGAGTATTGTCTTGTGTTTGTTAGCGGTTGGAATATCTGATATCTATATTCAGACTGGGAGGAAGCGGTATATGACGAAACCACTCAATCGGAGTGTGGGATGCTTCGTTACAAGTCAATTACGCCTGATACACACAGGCAGTTTTTATCGCTCAACCCGGCGGGCTGGATTGAAAAAAAAAAACACGGAGGAGCTCACAAGAAGCTCAATGTACTAACTTTGTGATGTTAGTACAGTTATTTCCCAGCTGAGCTATTGTGTTCTGACAGGAGGAAGGACCCCCCCCTGCCAGAACACAACAGTCAGCACTGATCTGATGCTGGTTTTCCAGCATGCCAGTTAGACTGAAGCCAGAGGCCAGCTCTTTCGGACAGGCTGCTGTACACACTGGTCAAATATACCAACAGTCCCCTTTGCAAGGTGTTGATCACTAGATCAACTCCTCTTAAATGGGAACAGCCATACATGGATCAAATTCAGCTGATTCCTGCTAATCCATGTATGGCCAGCATAAGTGTTGTTGGGTGGACCGGGCTACCCTAGGCTTCTTAGATCTCTTGTGAGCTCCGATAGTGAGATTTCCTTATCATAGTTCCACCTCCTAGGAGTTTTGCATATTCTCAACTCCTCCAGTTGCATGTACCTTGAAGTCCCTGGGGACTAATCAGCACTGAAATATTGACAATAAATGTGTCATGTTTTGTAAAACCTTCTAGTATCTGAAGAAAGATCCTAACATTCACTTGTTATGTTTGAAAATACAAATCTAAAAATGAGCTAACTTTGTTTCTAGAAAAAATATATGCACATATAACAAGACAACCCGAGTGTCTTGAGTGTTCCAACTCAGTTCGTATTGATTAATATCTACCAAAAATTAAGTGGGGTTCAGGCATGATCTTTTTTTTCTTGGTATGGTAATTTTTCATCTTATATTTACAAAAAAAAATGCTATAGCTGCTAGCACTTTGCCTGTCCTGCAGTCATGGACATGAAAGACATTAGGGTAACTCCAGCCAGAGATCCTCCGCCTTGGTAGCAATGTGGTTTCTAGACGACTCAGTATGCAAGAAGAACAGATGCCAAGAAAATATCCACCCCCCTTCATAGGAAACCACTGCCTGAACATATGCAGAAAAACTTTATAGTCCTCAAGTTAAAACGTTTCAGGATGAGTCACCAGCAGACTGGGCTTGTATTCTAAAATACCCATATAATAATTAAAACAAAATGTATTTGCAATAAAAGGAGTCCAGGTACTTTTATAATGACGGTCCCGGGGAAGTCAGGAGATGGTAGGGAGAAGGACAGTGCAGTGCTAGTCTCAGAGAAGCAGGCAACTCCTCTTCTTTTTCATGCCATTTAGTGCAATGAACGTGGCATCTCTGAACATGTGTTATCTACATTCTCCTGAAATTTGGCCGAACATTCCAGGTATTCCTCAGTTTGAATGTTTTTGCAAGTAGCTTCACCCTGGTAATATGTGATTGGTTCTTGCTGAGGGGATTTCAATTTGCGCAGTCGTTCTTTATCCATACGCGGATCTGTTTTAGAACCAATCAACATTATAGGCACGCCTCTGCAAAAGTGATGCACTTCAGGATACCACTTAATTAAAACCTTGTCAAAGCTGGTAGGGTTTGTAACAGCATAACAAATTAAAACCAAGTTGGCCTCTTGATAAGAGAGGGGATGCAGCCGGTCATAATCTTCCTGTTCTGCTGTATCACACAAATGAAGAAAAATCTCTTTGTTCCCAATAGTGACGCTGGTTGTATATTTCTCAAAAACAGATGGGGCATATTGCTCAGGGAAGGAGCCCTTGGCATAGACCATGAGCAGCGAAGTCTTCCCGCAGCCTCCATCTCCAACTATGACCATCTTCACCTCTTTCCTGCCCATGTCTCCTCTCTGCCTCGCCTCCCTGGTGCCATTGCTGACAGTCCCGTTGGGTTGTTGGGTCATGGTGTCGCAGTCAGTCCATGAGAGGGTGACAACAGACAGGACAGTGCGCACTCTCCGCCGGTTACCTGCACACAAGCAGGAACATCTGCCAAGTTTGAAAATCGATTACCCAGCTCATCGATCGAACTCTGATCAACCCTCGGACATTAATTGCAAGTATTCTTCCTCCCCAATTCTACCTTATTTCTTGGTGGTTGTATATTGTCATTATCTCTTTGAAACATCTTTTCTGTAAATATTTTATTTGCACCAACTTTGACCTTTCATATTAAACCCTTATGTTGAAAAGTGTTAACCTTGTCTCTAAAGCTCTTAATGCAAGTTATAAACGAACCTGCCTATTGAAGAGCTTTACTGTTGTAGAGTAAGGCCTCTGAGCAGACCTGTCTGTGGTGGTAGTGTGTGTTGCAGACGCTTATTCTAAAATCATAATTGGGATTGCTAAAATTACGAGTCTCCCCCGGCTCGGTCTTTTAAAACAGGGGTGGTGGCAGTTAAAGGGTTAATTGCGTAATTAGCCCAGTGACAATCGCTCTCGGGCTGCTGGTAACTAGATTGTGGTCCCACAAGCTGGAAAATCTTTGTGCTGGGCGCTGCTGAGTGTGGCATTGTTACGTAAATGACAGCGTGGTGTGAGGTTGGCCAGTCTTTCACCGTGAGTTAGCGAGGAGGGCAGGGATTTGACCCCTGCATTGGTCACATATTGGTCCTGTCCACCCTCCTCTGATGCTTTTTCACTATTACCCAGTCACCTTGCGGCAGGTCATGAGTCCCTTCAAGGGTATCTGGGTCTGGAAGAGATGAATATATTTTCGTGCAATTGATTAAAATGCCTGTGTAACCCGATGACATATTCATTGATTGACCCGTATGATTTTTCTAAAGCCTGTGGATAGTACAAGCCTGTCTTTGGTACTGATCCAAATAATATTTCATAGGGAGAGAGTTTCCCTTTTTGTTTTGGTGTAGTTCTCAATGCGAACAGCTATAGGTAAACCTTGAAGCCAATTTAGCCCTGTCTTAGCTGTAATTTTGCCCAATTTGGCTTTTAGTAGCCCATTGTATTATTCTATCTTACCACTAGCTCTGGGGTTGTGTGGAGTGTGTAAGCGTTGCTCAATATTGAAGGCTGCAAGTACCTCTTTCATTACCTGCCCAATAAAGTGACTTCCTCTATCTGACTCTAAGGTCTCAAAAATCCCATATCTACACACAACTTCCTGTATCCGCTTCTTTGCTGTTGCTGTGGCTGTAGCCTTCTGTATAGGCCACGCCTCCAGCCAGCTTCAAAAATAGTCCACACACATGAGCACATACTCATATAAACCTACCTTAGGTAACTGTAGTCTATTTGTAATCTCTGGAAGAGATACAGAGCCCTTGGAATGTGGCCCTGAGGGTTTTCACCTTTTTTCCTGGATTATATTGTGCACAAATTAAGCAAGCCTGACAATACTGCTTAGCCACTTCTTCAATGCCTGGTGCATACCACAATTTCCATATTAGATCAACCATCCCCCCTTTGGCTACATGGGAAGGGAGTTGTGCCATAGAACAAAAAGAAGGGTACATTGAAGGAGGGGCACACTGCCTTCCATCCTCATGGAGCCGAACACCTGTAGCCTCATTGTAATGACAATTGTTCTTTTTCCATTTATTGATTACCTCTTGAGATGCCGTGCTTTGCAATTGTTGTAGGGTATGAATGTCTGTGTCCCCTTTCAAGAAATACACTCTCTCATCATCACTCATCACCAGGGTAAGCAAGGCAGCTTTCTTAGCCGCCTCATCTGCCCTTTGGTTGCCCATGGCAACAGCCTCAGACGCTTTGGTTTGAGCCTTGACCACTGCAACTGCAGCGGGCAAAGTGATAGGGCTTTCACCTGAGCAGAGTTTTTCTTTGTCAAAAGAAGTTTATTGAGTATACAATGTTATAAAGATACATAAAGTAAGTTTACAAGGATCTATAAAGTAAGCTCATTGTTTTACAGTAGGGTTTATATAGGTAAATATCATGAAATTTCAAATATTAAACATTGGGTTCACGTAAACCTAAATTAAAGATATATATCATTTCCTTAGTTACTTTTGTAGGTATTTAAATGATTTATGCCTACTATACATATTGTTTACAAGTAGAGTGTATATAGGTCAAATAAATTCTGATAATGAGCTTTAATCGTAAGGTGGAGAAAAGGAAAGAGAAAGAAGAAAAAGGGTTGAAAGGTAGAGGTATGGTCCACAAGGTTGTCCCGCTCGTCAGTTTATTATTCTTTTTAGTTCTCTTTGAAGCCTTAGAATGGGTGTCTCTGTAAGTCATTTAATCTGTTACCATGGCAACAGGACAGAGTCATTGAAGTTTGACAGGAACTGTTGTTTTATCCAAGGATGCCAAAGTTTTTCAAATTTTGGAATTTGATTTTGATCGATGGCTACCATCTTAGCATGGGACATTGTATTATTCATTCTGTGAATTGTTTCTGCTAGTACCAATGTAGGAGATTTCCATGACTTGGCTACTGTTTTGTTTTGCAGCCGTTATTAGTTGGATCATAAGTTTGAATTGAGAGAGTGTTAACCATTCCGGTTTTAGATTAAGTAAAGTTAAAGATGGATCTGGTTGTATTATTTTTTTAAGTATTTTAGATGCAATCACGAAGACTTCCTTCCAGAAGGTTTGGATTACTGGGCACGTCCACCACATGTGTAAATATGTGCCTATTTCTGGGCATCCTCGAAAACAAAGAGCTGAGGTATTAGGTGAATATTTTGCCACTCTAGAGGGTACAAGGTACCAGCGAGTTAGGACTTTATAATTTGTCTCCAGTGCTAAGATGTTGGGTGAAGATGACTTAGATGTGAGCCATATGTTAGACCAGTCCGTGTCTTCTAAAGTTCGTCCCAGGTCCTCCTCCCACCTCTGAACGTAAGAGGGTCTATTAAGATTTGCTACTCCATATAATTGATTATAAAGTGATGAAATTGTACCTTTAGCAAATGGATCTTTTGTACAGATTGATTCAAAAATGGATAATTGGGATAATGGTGTATCCCCCTTTAGGAATGGTGTATAGAAATTTTTGATTTGGAGATATCTAAATATCTCAGAGTTTGGTAGATCATATTTTTCTCTAAGCGATGGGAATGAAAGGAATGATTTAGATGCTATGAAGTCATTTAGTGTCTGAATGCCTGATGTTGTCCAAGCTTTAAAAGAATTTGGGTAGATCCATGCCGGATAAAAGGCCGGATTTCTGATAAAAGAAAGGAGAGGATTGTGTGGAGATTGTAACTGATATATTTGGTTTTTAGTTTATCCCAGAGAGATAAGAAGTGTTTAGTTATGGGATTATGAATTTTAAAGCGGTCTTTAGGATCAAGCCATAATAAATTTGATATTAATAGAGGGTCATTTTCTGAAGCCTCTATAAATACCCATAATGGGATTTCCTGTTTTGCATGGTATTTGGACAGACTGGCCAAATGTGCTGCTCTGTAGTAGTTAGTAAAATTAGGGTATCCCAGGCCTCCTTTATTTTTGGGAAGATGTAGTGTGTGTATAGGTATACGTGGTTTAGAAGAGCCCCATATAAACGAAGTTGCTCTTTTTTGTACTATTCTCAAAAAATAGGAAGGAATTGGAATAGGGAGGACTCTGAATAGATAAAGCAATTTGGGTAGAATAGTCATTTTGATTGCATTAATCTTCCCTATCCAGGATAAAGGAAGTTGCGACCATTGTTTTATTAGATTTGTGATCTGTCTTAATACAGGCGGATAATTGGTTGAGAATAAGTCAGAATGAGATGCTGTTAAATGAATTCCAAGATATGGGAGTGCAGCCCTAGCTGGGATCAATTCCATGTTTGTGAGTGAAGTATTAAGCACTAGGCATTTCTTAGGATTAATCATAAGGCCGGATAGGGCTGCAAACCCATCAAGAGCTGGTATTAAGTTAGGACCAGAGACCTGTGGTGATGATAGAAAAAGTAATATATCGTCTGCAAATATACATAATTTGTGTGTAATACCTCCTACTTCAATGCCAGTTATAGTTTGGTTTGTTCTGATGTATTGGGCCATGGGTTCGAGTATAAGGGCAAATAATAAGGGAGATAATGGGCAACCCTGTCGGGTACCTCTTTCGATATTAAAGGCTTCAGATTTGTATCCAGCATATTTTATATAGGCTTTGGGTTTATTATATAATGCTTTGATCCATGTTAAAAAGTGGGGTCCAAAACCCCATTTTTGTAATGAATATTGCATATATTGCCAGGATACTGTGTCAAATGCCCTCTTAATATCGAGAGATAGAAAACATAAAGGGATTTTCCGTTTTTTTAGCAATATGTGCCAATAACACTGCCCTGCGTATATTATCGCCTGCCTGTCTATTTGGCATGAAGCCTACTTGATCTCTATGTATTAATTTCCTATAATGCTATTGAGGCGTTTTGCTATTATTTTTGCTAATAATTTAATATCGAGGTTTAACAGAGAGATAGGCCGATAATTCACACAGGAAGTATCATCAGAAAGGGGTTTTGGGATCATACAAACAATTGCCATTAGTGTTTCTTGCCGAAAAGAATGTCCATCTAGAAGTTTGTTAAAAGTTTCAGTGAGAATGGGAGAGAGTATTTCTGAGAATGTTTTATAGTATAAAGCCGAGTAGCCGTCTGGGCCTGGTCTTTTGTTAAGTTTTAGGTCTTTTATGGCGTTAGCAACTTCATCTATAGTTATAGGCTCATCCAAACTGCTTTTTTGATTCTGAGATAACTCAGGTAAGGTTATTTTTGAGAAGAAGGATTCAGCCTCTGTAGGATTAAATTCATTGTTTGTCTTGTATAAAGTTGCGAGATGTGAGTGAAATTTATGGACTATTTTAACTGGATTACAAGTGTAAACATTTTTTGATAATTTCAAACGTATTGGTTTGAAAGATTTGTTAGTTGAATTTAATGCCCGAGCCAAATATGTACCTGGTTTGTTTGTGTTCATGTAGAAATTGTATTTGGAGCGTTTGAGGGATTTATCAACTGACTCAGTGAGAAATAGATCGTATTCCAATCTAGATTTTTCCAGATGAGATTTTGTACTCTGAGATGGATTATCTTGAAATGATATGTAGGCTGCATTAAAATTGAGTTCTAGTTTTTTTGCTAGATTTTTGCGTTCCCGTTTAAATAGTGCCATTTGTCTTTGTATTGTACCACGCAAGACAGGCTTATGAGCTTCCCACAGTGTTATTGGGGAGATGTCTGTTGTATTATTAATTGATATGTATTCCTTTAAAGCTTGTTCAATGGCCATCTGATGTAGTGGGTGTTTGAGCATTATGTCCGGTAAGTACCACGTTGGGTCATGCGCTTTTGGTATGGCTGAGGCTATAGTAGTGTATACTGCATTATGGTCAGACCACGGAATCGGAATTATATCTGATGCAATAATTTCTGGTATCATTCCTATTGTTAGAAAAATATGATCTATTCTGGTGAAGGTTTGATGAGGGTGCGAGAAATAAGTGAATTTCTTTTTCATTGGGTTACTTTCTCTCCATGAATCTACCAGATTGTATTTGGAAAGAAGTTGAGAAAAAGGTAATCGAGGTTATTTTGGATGGTGTAAAAGGTGATTTATCTAGAAATGGGAGGAGGACCTGGTTCGAATCCCCACACATTATCACTGTTCCTATTTTGTGTGTATTAATCACTTGTAATATATGTGAGAGGAATGGTTTAGGTTGTTTGTTAGGAGCGTAGTAGGAAATCACCGTGATTGCTGTATCCATTATATAACCCATGAGTATCAGGTATCTACCTTCTGGGTCTTTAATTTCTGATGATAAGGTGAATGGTGTGGATCGGTGAAATGCAATTAGAGTTCCCCTTTGCTTGGTACAGGCAGAAGCCGTGTAAATTTGTTGATAAAAAGGAGAAATATATTTTGGAGTAGAATCTTTGGTGAAGTGTGTTTCTTGGAGGCATACTATGTGAGCCTTCTTGTTATGGAAAGTACGGAAGGCTTTGGTCCTTTTTTGAGGGACATTTATTCCCTGAACATTCAGGGAAAGTATATTCAGTGGTGCCATGGCAATAGATCAAATAGTTTTGACTTACTTTTTGTTATGCAGAGCTGACTGCGCAGATCAACCTGTGTGGACTGAAGAGATGAATAGATAGAAAAGAAACCAGTGAATTCTGGAGTAAAGAGTAAACAAAAAACATATGAGATTAGATGATACATTGTATAAATTATTTTTTGCAAGTAATCACAATTTACCCGTGAAAGGGAATAAATATCTCTCTCAGGGGAATAAGTGCCTTCGTCACACTCCCACATAATATGGTTGGGAGAATGAGGAGGGCTAATGGGGGTACACGGATCTTCCGCTTACAGGAGAGAAGTGCTATGTCAAAAGACGTCAAAATGATGTTTCATTAATTGGAGTTAGGGCTGCAACGATTAATCGATATTATCGATAATAATCGATAATGAAAATCGTTGTCAACGATTTTCATTATCGATTAGTTGATATGCACCTTCCGTCCGTTTGTGTCCGACATGGCGCCGCTGTATGACGAGGCGCGTCCGCGCCGCACGCCCGACTGTATACAAAGCGCTGCCCTATGACGAGGCACGTCCGCCCCGCACGTCCGCGCCGCACGTCTGAGCCTCTCCTCTGACGTCAGCTCCCCACTGATCTCAGCCCCGCCCGCTGCTGCCTCGAGGGAACAGAGAGGCGAGAAGCAGCGGTGAGGGGAGTTGAGCCACACTGACTGGGAAGGTAGCCAAAAGCAAAAAAAAAAAAAAACAAACACACAGTACATTATATTTTTCCTGGATTGATGGTTAGGAACGTCATGTTCATAAATGCCTGTGTATGAGAAGTGATCTAACTGAACGTGGTCCGGACCACAGGCTACAATGCTGACAATTAAAAAATAATGTTCTTGGGTTCATTATTAGTATGTTTTTTTTTCTGTGAAGGACATTTATAAACTGAAACCTCTGGTGCCCATAGTAGCAAGCTAAAATCTAAAACAGTATGAGGATAATCTAGCTGGTTGATAGTATTTATTTATTACAGATAGATAGATAGATATATATATATATATATATATATATATATATATATATATATATATATATATATATATATATATATATATTTTATATATGTATGTACAGTACGTTTGTGTCTGACTGTGTACAAGGCGCCGCCGTATGACGAGGCACGTCCGCGTCGCACGTCCGACTGTGTACAAGGCGCCGCTGTATGAGGAGGCACGTCCGCGCCTCAAGTCCGACTGTATACAAGGCGCTGCCCTATGACGAGGCACGTCCGCGCCGCGCATCTGAGCCTCTTCTCTGACGTCAGCTCCCCATTGATCTCAGCCCCGCCCGCTGCTGCCTCGAGGGAACAGAGAGGCGAGAAGCAGCTGTGAGGGGAGCTGAGCTGGCGAGCTGCACTGTACACACTGACTGGGAAGGTAGCCAACAGTAAAAAAAACAAACACAGTACATCATTGGTGTTCCCGGAGGAATAGTACCCCATCTTTGGTGTTCCCGGAGAAATAGTACCCCATCTTTGGTGTTCCCGGAGGAATAGTACCCCATCTTTGGTGTTCCCGGAGGAATAGTACCCCATCTTTGGTGTCCCCGGGAGGAATAGTGCCCCATCATTGGTGTTCCTGGAGGAATAGTGCCCCATCATTGGTGTTTCCGGGAGGAATAGTACCCATTTATTGGCGTTCCCAGGAGGAATAGTGCCCATTTATTGGCGTTCCCGGGAGGAATAGCGCCCCATCATTGGTGTTCCCGGGAGGAATAGCGCCCAATCATTGGTGTTCCCGGGAGGAATAGTGCCCCATCATTGGTGTTCCCGGGAGGAATAGCGCCCCATCACTGGTGTTCCCGGGAGGAATAGCGCCCCATCATTGGTGTTCCCGGGAGGAATAGTGCCCAATCATTGGTGTTCCCGGGAGGAATAGTGCCCAATCATTGGTGTTCCCGGGAGGAATAGTGCCCCATCATTGGTGTTCCAGGGAGGAATAGTGCCCAGTTATTGGTGTTCCTGGGAGGAATAGCAGCAACCCATCATTGGTGTTCCTGGGAGGAATAATGCCCCATCATTGCCTTTCCCAGGAGGAAAAATGCCCCATTATTGATGTTCCTGGGAGGAATAGCAGTGCATATAAATAATGAATAATCATTTATTTATATAAAAACTGTACAATACATAATATTAATTGCACTCCGTCTCTGCACTTTTTTTTTAACTTCTAGCTGCAAAAAAAACGCATTATAAAAATGGCAGAGGGTGCTGCTGACACAATGACCTCAGAAAAAGGTGTGCGACCCAAATCTTCTAAGGCATGGGAGCATTTTAATTTAAATGCTGCAAAGAAGGTGGTCACCTGCAAACTTTGCAAAACGGAACTTGCCTGGCACGGAAGCACAACAACGATGAACGAGCACATGAAACGGAAACACGTGGGGTTCACAGAGGATGGCGAAACATCAGGACGGTAAGTTAAACCCAAATGATATATAGAGTTAAACAGAAATAGTTTTTCCTGCATACTAATCATTCATATTATCTTTTTCATTGCAGAAAGAAACAGCGCACCATGACAGAGTTTGTGCAGCAAAATCGTCCGTGCACTCCCCAACAATCAGCAATTATTACAGATTCTGTCGTGAAAATGCTAGTCACTGATAGGGATGAGCTTCGAGTTCGAGTCGAACTCATGTTCGACTCGAACATTGGCTGTTCGCAAGTTCACCGAACAGCGAACAATTTGGGGTGTTCGCGGCAAATTCGAATGCCGCGGAACACCCTTTAAAAGTCTATGGGAGAAATCAAAAGTGCTAATTTTAAAGGCTAATATGCAAGTTATTGTCATAAAAAGTGTTTGGGGACCTGGGTCCTGCCCCAGGGGACATGGATCAATGCAAAAAAAAGTTTTAAAAACGGCCGTTTTTTCAGGAGCAGTGATTTTAATAATACTTAAAGTCAATCAATAAAAGTGTAATATCCCTTTAAATTTCGTACCTGGGGGGTGTCTATAGTGTGCCTGTAAAGGGGCGCATGTTTCCTGTGTTTAGAACAGTCTGACAGCAAAATGACATTTTGAAGGAAAAAACTCATTTAAAACTACCCGCGGCTATTGCATTGCCGACAATACACATAGAAGTTCATTGATAAAAACGGCATGGGAATTCCCCAAAGGGGAACCCCGAACCAAAATTAAAAAAAAAAAATGACGTGGGGGTCCCCCTAAATTCCATACCAGGCCCTTCAGGTCTGGTATGGATATTAAGGGGAACCCCGGCCAAAATTTAAAAAAAAAAATGACGTGGGGTTCCCCCTAAATTCCATACCAGACCCTTCAGGTCTGGTATGGATTTTAAGGGGAACCCCGCGCCAAAAAAAAAAAAAAAAAAACGGCGTGGGGTCCCCCCAAAAATCCATACCAGACCCTTATCCGAGCACGCAACCTGGCAGGCCGCAGGAAAAGAGGGGGGGACAAGAGTGCGGCCCCCCCTCCCTCCTGAACCGTACCAGGCCACATGCCCTCAACATTGGGAGGGTGCTTTGGGGTAGCCCCCCAAAACACCTTGTCCCCATGTTGATGAGGACAAGGGCCTCATCCCCACAACCCTGGCCGGTGGTTGTGGGGGTCTGCGGGCGGGGGGCTTATCGGAATCTGGAAGCCCCCTTTAACAAGGTGACCCCCAGATCCCGGCCCCCCCCCTGTGTGAAATGGTAAGGGGGTACATAAGTACCCCTACCATTTCACGAAAAAAGTGTCAAAAATGTTAAAAATGACAAGAGACAGTTTTTGACAATTCCTTTATTTAAATGCTTCTTCTTTCTTCTATCTTGCTTCATCTTCTGGTTCTTCTGGCTCTTCTGGTTCTTCTGGTTCTTCCTCCGGCGTTCTCGTCCAGCATCTCCTCCGCGGCGTCTTCTGTCTTCTTCTCCTCGGGCCGCTCCGCACCCATGGCATGGGGGGGAGGCTCCCGCTCTTCTCTTCTTCTCTTCTTTTCTTCTTTTCTTCTTTTCTTCTCTTCTTCTCTTCTTCCTATTCATTTTCTTCTCCGGGCCGCTCCGCAATCCATGCTGGCATGGAGGGAGGCTCCCGCTGTGTGACGGCGCTCCTCGTCTGACAGTTCTTAAATAACAGAGGGGGGCGGGGCCACCCGGTGACCCCGCCCCCCTCTGACGCACGGTGACTTGACGGGACTTCCCTGTGGCATTCCCCGTGACGTCACAGGGAAGTCCCGTCAAGTCACCGTGCGTCAGAGGGGGGCGGGGTCACCGGGTGGCCCCGCCCCCCTCTGTTATTTAAGAACTGTCAGACGAGGAGCGCCGTCACACAGCGGGAGCCTCCCTCCATGCCAGCATGGATTGCGGAGCGGCCCGGAGAAGAAAATGAAGAAGAAGAGAAGAAAAGAAGAAAAGAAGAAGAGAAGAAGAGAAGAGCGGGAGCCTCCCCCCCATGCCATGGGTGCGGAGCGGCCCGAGGAGAAGAAGACAGAAGACGCCGCGGAGGAGATGCTGGACGAGAACGCCGGAGGAAGAACCAGAAGAACCAGAAGAGCCAGAAGAACCAGAAGATGAAGCAAGATAGAAGAAAGAAGAAGCATTTAAATAAAGGAATTGTCAAAAACTGTCTCTTGTCATTTTTAACATTTTTGACACTTTTTTCGTGAAATGGTAGGGGTACTTATGTACCCCCTTACCATTTCACACAGGGGGGGGGCCGGGATCTGGGGGTCACCTTGTTAAAGGGGGCTTCCAGATTCCGATAAGCCCCCGCCCGCAGACCCCCACAACCACCGGCCAGGGTTGTGGGGATGAGGCCCTTGTCCTCATCAACATGGGGACAAGGTGTTTTGGGGGGCTACCCCAAAGCACCCTCCCAATGTTGAGGGCATGTGGCCTGGTACGGTTCAGGAGGGAGGGGGGGCCGCACTCTCGTCCCCCCCTCTTTTCCTGCGGCCTGCCAGGTTGCGTGCTCGGATAAGGGTCTGGTATGGATTTTTGGGGGGACCCCACGCCGTTTTTTTTTTTTTTTTTTGGCGCGGGGTTCCCCTTAAAATCCATACCAGACCTGAAGGGTCTGGTATGGAATTTAGGGGGAACCCCACGTCATTTTTTTTTTTAATTTTGGCTGGGGTTCCCCTTAATATCCATACCAGACCTGAAGGGCCTGGTATGGAATTTAGGGGGACCCCCACGTCATTTTTTTTTTTTAATTTTGGTTCGGGGTTCCCCTTTGGGGAATTCCCATGCCGTTTTTTATCAATGAACTTCTATGTGTATTGTCGGCAATGCAATAGCCGCGGGTAGTTTTAAATGAGTTTTTTCCTTCAAAATGTCATTTTGCTGTCAGACTGTTCTAAACACAGGAAACATGCGCCCCTTTACAGGCACACTATAGACACCCCCCAGGTACGAAATTTAAAGGGATATTACACTTTTATTGTTTGACTTTAAGCATTATTAAAATCACTGCTCCTGAAAAAACGGCCGTTTTTAAAACTTTTTTTTGCATTGATCCATGTCCCCTGGGGCAGGACCCAGGTCCCCAAACACTTTTTATGACAATAACTTGCATATAAGCCTTGAAAATTAGCACTTTTGATTATTCATGTTCGTGTCCCATAGACTTTAACGGTGTTCGCATGTTCGAACGAACTTTTTTCCTGTTCGCATGTTCTGGTGCGAACCGAACAGGGGGGTGTTCGGCTCATCCCTAGTCACTGACATGCGGCCACTATCCATTGTTGAAGACCGAGGATTTAAAAGCATGATCAGTGTACTGAACCCTGGATATACTTTACCATCAAGAACCCATTTTACCAAACTAGTGGAGAGAAAGTACCAGGAGGCATTTCAGAATGTGAAGGATGCCATCAGCGCTAATGAAAGCAGAATTGCCATTACTGCAGACATATGGACAAGTATAGCGACCGAGGCTTTCCTTGGCATTACATGCCACTACATAGCGGAGGATTGGAAGATGATTTCTATCTGCCTCACTACCATGCCTCTGGAAGACAGACATACAGCAGCAAATCTTGCAGAATGGTTGGAGGAAGTCACTGAAAAATTTGAAATTCCGGCTCAGAAAATAATTGCCATTGTGCATGACAATGGTGCAAATATTGTGGCTGCTGCGAAAATCCTGATGGACATGCATGGCTGGGCCAGTATCCGCTGCACTGGCCACACCTTGCAGCTGGTGATCAGTGCTGCATTAAAGAATTCCGGAATTGAGAGAGCCGTTAGTGCTGCAAGAGGACTAGTTGAACATTTTAAAAAAAGTGAGCTAGCCAGCAGCAAATTGAAGGAGAAACAAAAACAAATGGGTACATCTGACCACAAGCTTCTTCAAGATGTAAGCACAAGATGGAATAGCACTTACTATATGGTTGAACGACTCATTGAACAAAGGTGGCCGGTAACTGCAACTCTGTCTGACCCATCAGTTACACAAAGGGGCAAACATTATCTGGACTTAAAACCAGACCAGTGGAGTATTCTTGAAGAACTTTCCACTGCTCTTAAGCCCTTTGAATGCTGCACTGTATTCATGAGTGGCCAAGAATATGTTACCCTATCATCCGTGCCTGCACTGGTAAAGGGGCTGTTGCGGTCCAATGAAGGTGCTTCATTTGAAACATCTCTGCTAAAGAGCTTCCAAGCCACTGCAACAGACCAACTTCAAAGCAGATGGAAGGGGATCCTTGAAGACGTCCCAAACACCGTAATCCTTTCCTCTGCCCTGGACCCACGATTTAGAAGACAAAAATTTTTATCACCAGAACAGATCATAAATGTGCAGGCAAAAGTACAGACAGAGGCACTTGCTTTAAGAAGGGAGATGGTGATGCAGCAGCAAATGACCACCACGTCGCCTGTAACTAGAGATGCTGAGCCTTCAACATCTGCAGCATCTCATTCTCTACTTGACATACTCCTTGAGTCTGGGGGCAGCAGTGAAGAGGAAGAGGGGCAACTTGAGGAGGATATTCACACACAAGTCCGAAATGAAGTGCAGGCTTATTTTGCTGAGAAGCCACTTCCGAAGGAGGGAAACCCTTTGAATTGGTGGAAGGGTAACCAAGATAAATATCCTACTTTGGCAAAACTTGCGAAATCCTTCTTGTGCATCCCAGGCACCTCCACTCCATCAGAGCGCCTCTTTTCTGCTGCAGGCAACATCGTTTGTAAAAAGAGAGCCAGCCTTAGCCCCGAGCATGTTAACATGTTAACTTTTTTACATTCAAACGCAAAGTTTCTTGAACAGTTATAGTTCACCTCTTTTCAGAATATTTGTTGTTTTTGTACTACTGCAAAGTCGTGTAATGTTAATGTTAAACGTTTGTTATTCTGCAGTTTGAGTGTAACACTCAGTTTTTTCATCATTACTTTTAAATAAACAAAAAAAATGGCACATTACGTTTTTTTTATGATTTTATCCGATTAATCGATTATAAAAATAATCGTTAGTTGCAGCCCTAATTGGAGTGCAGAATATAGTTTTTGTTGAAATTATTTATTCCAGGGTGGTTGTCTATGGTTAGTCTTGCCCTAGGCTAAATAATTCAGTTAGAAAGGTACTGTTAATAACTTTGGTATTGATGAAGATAGTTTGAATTATTTTGGGATTTTAACCCTTTTAGAGTAAACAATTACATATTTTATTCATACGTAACTGTTTAGATATGTTAACTCATAAAATTGAGGTTGTATTGCTTCAGATTAGAATAAACAAAAACATAATTCTAGGAACTAGTTAGGTAATAATATATTTGTTTTAAGAAAAGAAAGAAAAAGCTTCCATTACTTCTGGATTATTGAACATATTTGTCCTAAAAAGTAATAAATCTATTGTTATTACCTGATAATATATAACTGAACAAGAATTTCCTTATTTCACTTATATATTCTAAGGCTATATGAATCAGAAGTAATAAGAAATATAACTGGAATGT
This sequence comes from Aquarana catesbeiana, assembly GCF_042186555.1. Classification (NCBI taxonomy): domain Eukaryota; kingdom Metazoa; phylum Chordata; class Amphibia; order Anura; family Ranidae; genus Aquarana; species Aquarana catesbeiana. The sequence goes on from NC_133326.1 coordinate 427,468,756, forward strand.
AACATGATCCCACACAGTGTGTGACTATCAGAATGCAGTTACATTCAGTTATAAATATAGGTTTTTTATAGAGAACCATCTCTTAGTATAATAAATGAAGAGATATCAGGAATTAGGATGTCAGTCCATTGAATCTTCTTGGTCCATGGATGATGTGGCATAACGGCCTCTTTTGTGAGAATGATGATTCACATTTTGTTCTGAAATTTTCTGGGTGTTGCCTGAAGGTGAAGATGATGCCATTCTTCTGCGTGTGGGAGTGTTGCTGCTTGTGGGTTCTGTCAGATTTAATTTTAAAAGGGTTTGTTGTAGTTCATCTGCTGATCTGCTTCTGTAAATTGTACCTTGGTAGTTAAATCTGACTGAAAAGGGGAAGCCCCATTGATACATAATGTTGTGGCGTTGCAGTTCCATTAGTTGGGGTTTCATGGATCGTCTTTTAGTAATAGTAAGTTGGGATAGGTCAGCAAAAATTTGATAATTGTGTCCTTGAAAATTAAGTTCCTTTTTTTTCTCTTGCAGCAATTAGTATTTGTTCTTTTGTTCTGTAATAATGAAATTTTGTGATTATATCACGTGGGGGTCCATCTTTCTTTTTGGCTGTGAGGGCTCTGTGTACTCTGTCCAGTTCTAAACGTTCAATAGGGATATCTGGCTTTAGTTCTTGTAATAGAGCAGTAATAGTAGATTGCAGGTCTGTCACAGTTTCAGGTATTCCCCTTATGCGTAAGTTTGAACGTCTGGCTCTATTTTCGGAATCTTCGAGCTTAGTTTGAAGTATTAAATTCTCTTTTTTTAATTGTTCCAATTCTGTTATATTTTCTTGGGTTGTAATTTCAATTTCATCCATTTTTATTTCTAAGGCTGCGGTGCGGTTTCCCAGCTCTCTTATTTCTTTGGTTAGGCTTTTTGTTATTTGGTCTGAGGTTTGTTTTAAAGCCTTATGAAGCATCTTTTCAAATTGTAATAATATTACTGAGGAGGCTTGTGGAGAAGTTTGTGAGAGGATTTGTTCTGTATCTGACTCAAATGGAGAGTCTTGCTGTGACATTTTCTGTCTGTGAGAGCGCCCTGATGCTGTATCTTGTGAGGTGACTGGAGCTGCTTCAGCTGCAGTGAGTGCCTGTGAGCTCTTTGTGAGGTGATTTTTATTTCTGCCACGGTTTCCTCCCAGTACCATATTTCCTGCCCAAACTTTCACAGTTTGTTCCCTGGGACAAAAAGGTTCAAATGGATACCTTTTGAGCCTGCAGGCTCCGCTTTGTCCTTCTCTTCTCTCCTCAGCGGTGTGGAGCTCTAACAATGCATGTCTGCTCCGCTAGGCTCCGCCTCCTGAGCAGAGTTTTTAATAGGCTTGCCCTGAGATGTTAGGAAATTTCTGCTTTTGAAGAGAGCCACATAATCATGAACAGCTCCGTGGGCATACCAACAATCAGTGTATATATTCACTGATTTCCCCTCTGCCAATTCACATGTTTTTATCAAGGCCTCCAACTCCACTTGGGCTGAACAATGATTTGGTAGAACCCTCTGGAAAATGACTTCCTCCTGACTTACCACAGCCAAACCAGTGACCGGAGAACCTTTCTCAGTGTAATACCTGTAACCATCTACCCACAGCTCCATTGCTGGGTTCTCCAGGGCAATATCCTGTACCGTTATTGGGAGCTCATAGTAGGCCTCAGTTGTGTGACAACAGTCATGCACCCACTCCACTGGAGTAGGCAGAATTGGTAACAAAGTGGCTGGATTTAAAACATTACACCTCCTTAATGACAATATTACTTGGTGTAAGCAAAGTCAGCTTATACTTGCTTAACCTAGCAGCAGATAAGTGTCTCGTGTTAAGATGTACCAGCACCTGTGCCACTGCATGGGGGACCATGAGAATCAGGGTGTTCCCAAACACAATGTCAGCAGTTTTCTCCACTAACATGGCTGCTGCTGCCGTGGCTTTCACACAAGGTGCTGCTGTTGAGATTACAGGATCAAGAGGCTGGGAATAATATTCTACAGGTTTGTGCTTATCAGCAGATTTTTGTGTTAACACTCCAGATGCCTGATTAACTGATTCATGACAGAACAGGTAATAGTCCTTTTTATAGTCTGGTAGTGCCAATGCCAGAGATGCCATTATAGCCTCCTTCAATGCCTCCACAGCCTGTATCTTCTTAGCAGACAACTCAAAATGCACAGCCTTACCTGAGGTCAAAGCATACAATGGTTTAGCTGTTTGAGACATATTAGGGATCCATTGTCTGCAATACCCAACCAAACCCCAAAATGCTCTTAGAGACCTTTGATTTTTAGGAAGGGGTTATGAGTGTATCACCTCTTGCCTTTCTGAGGTTAAGTGTTACTGTTTACCCCCCTTAAAAATACAGTTCCCCAGGAAAACAACATTTTGCTGGCACCACTCTAGCTTATCTTTAGCCACCTTACAATTTTGTTCTGCCAAAAAATTTAGCAAACTCAAAGAAGCCATTTTACACATTTCTCTGGTCACTGCCGCCAAGCACAAGTCATCTACATACTGGAGCAGTGTGACCCCTGGCAGCACCTGCCATTTGTCCAACACTTGCTTTAATGCTTGATTAAAATAGCTTGGAGAGAAAGATAAGCCTTGAGGGAGGCGGAGCCAGGTGTATTGATTTTGATCAAAGGTGAAACTAAACAGGTAGACGCATGATTCGTCCAGGTTTTCGCTAAAATAAGCATTTGCCAGGTCAATCACAGTGAAACAGCTGGTGTCACTGGGAATACCTGAAAGGAGAGTGTACAGATTTGGAACAATGGATACATCAGTTTCAATTATTTTGTTTATAGCTCGCAAATCATGTACCATCCGTTACTTAACTAGAGCTTTCTTATCTGTAGGTTTCTTTTGCACTGGAGCTTACTTCCCGCAACACCCCTTTCTCTAAGTATATCCTTGTTTGATCCCTGATACCCTCCGATTGCTGATAGGAGAGGTCATTTCAGTAAGATGGATCCTGATTTTACCTTTACGCTGACTGGAGTCACATTTAGGAGACCTATGTCTTCCTTGGACTCTGCCCAAAGTGACTCAGGTAACTGCAGCAAGGCTGGTGATGAATTTGAGTTTTGCGGGGCAGCCACCAAAACATGAAGACTGTTGTCTTGTAAGCTCTCTGCTCTCTCACTGGTAAAGCTCTTCCTGCACCCCCCCCCCACCCTTGTTCAGAAGTTATTATCCTATATCCTATATATAAATTTAGCCTGCCAACTCACCTCTGGCAAATCTCCTGTACTCATCAGTCTGGACGGAGGCATGCCACTCCATCCTGGTGATTGATACCAATGTTTACTTTTAGGTGTGTCTGGTACATATCCATGCATCACCTCCTCTCTCATTGGTGCAGATGCTTCCATACACATTCTCCAAGAGGGGTAGATGATGTGATATATGGTGGTGGGGACCCACTGCTAGACATTAGCTGGTCGGAGACATGCCTGCTCGGGTTTCTGATGAGTATCTTTGCTAACGTGTGTACTAGCAATCATTTCCTTTGACAACTCACCTTCTTCCTCCGATATCTTGGGCAGTGTTGCAACTAGGACCTCAGCTGTTTTCCCATATGCTTCTGCCTCCCATCTAGCCCATGTTGCAACTTCATTAGGTTCAATCATCCTATTCTTAAAGCTCTGGTGTAAACGCCGCCCAAACCCTGACATCAAATGTTCCTTGTAGCGCCACTGGCCAATCCGTTGCCTTTGCCAAGCTTTGCCATTTCTTTTAGGTACTTCTCTACCCACTTCCCATAGTGGGCCTTGACTTCCTCCCGGGGTGTCAATGGCACCCTGTAAACCATACTATCTCCTCCCACCTGATTCCCCATTACTGGATCGTCAGTGAGGTTCCAGTTACTTTTCCTTTCCTATAGGAGCTGGCCAATACTCCCCTTGTGCTTTCCCCCACTGAAAGCACGCCCCCACCCCCTACTTGGATGAAGCTATATCCCAGGGTCAATTTGTTCAGAACTCTTACCCACTTGACCACACAGAATACTTTAGTCAATGCAGGACCACATAGGTCTGATAGGAGCCCTTCTGACAGAACACCTTCTCCCTCCCACTTAACCAAACAAAATGCAGAATCCCAATGCTGTTACTGCACCCAGTGCGGGATCACACAGATCTGAAGGGAGAACCTGTCCTGACAGTCTACTTCCCTTTCTTAAACTGGACTTTTATGGCACAGTTTGTTACAACAGGAATTGGAGTTCACACACAGGGAAACCACGCTGTCTATCTCGTCAAATCTTCAGCAGCATACACACCACAAAAACTATGATATAACAGATGAACAGTGTATCTACTATCACCCCAAGTTGCTCACATTCATTACTTGGACACATCAGCAAGGTTATGCAATTTTATGTATTCTCCCCCCTCTAGCTTTTTGTGCTCTGGGGGTACGATTTTCTCTCTTGGTCTAGCTTGCCAGCTCCTATCTCTCCACAGTGATTCACCTGTTGATGATATCCGGCTCGTTAGTCCTGCCTACTTAAGCCATCCAGCCCAGCTGATCTCTGCCTTCGCCTTGGTCACATCTCTAGAGACGCTCTCCTGTGTTCCTGTTAAAGACTTGCTTGGCTGACATTCCTTCTGGCTCCAGACCTTGCTTGCTGTTCTACTACACTCATCTCTAGCTCCCTGACATTTTGGCTTGTCTGACTAGCCATTCCGGTTCCTGAACTCTGGCTATGTTTTTCCTACGTTTACTCTGTTTACCATTATTATTATTATTATTATTATTATTATTATTATTAATAAACAAGTGAGATTTAACTGTACTTCTGTCTCAATCTGATTCATGGTTTCCGACTGTAGGCCATGAATTCAGAAGATGCAGTCAATCCACTTGTTGGTAATATTTTTTCCAGATTGGATGAGCAGGATCACCGCATGGATCAGTTTGCCATGGTGTTACAAACGCTCCTGAGTCGCATGGCTCACCTGGATACTCCCACTGTGGCTGCTCCGGTACAACCTGAGTTGCAGGCTGTCCCTGCTGCTGCTCCAGTCTCTGTTCAAGCACCCGTTTTGAGTATTACCTCTTATTATAAGAGGTATGTCTGGTTCCGCTCCGCTTCCCCAGCGATTTGGGGGCGATCCAGTCCAATGCAGAGGGTTTCTCAACCAGGTTGAGATATACTTCGAGATGCTGCCCCAGGCGTTTCCCACGGACAGAAGCAAAGTAGGTTTCGTGATATCTTTGCTTTCTGAGAGAGCCTTGGCCTGGGCAAACCCTCTATGGGAGACGCAAAACCTGTTGTCTTGAGTTACCCTGAGTTTGTGGCTTCCTTATAAAGGGTATTTGACATTCCTGCACGCTCTACTTCTGCTGCCAAGTGCCTAATGTCCATCAAGCAGTACGAGAACTGTTGCCAATTACGCTATTGAATTCTGTACTCGGGCATGCAGAGGTTGCTTGGAACAATGAGGCCCTCGTGACTGCTCGGATACCATCAACGATGAGATAGCAGCCCGAGATATACCCATTGAGCTGGAGAAGTTGATCACGTTTGCCATCCTCATTGACTCCAGACTCAGAGAAAGGCTCTCATTTAAGGAGCGCTTACGGAAGCCTTCTGTATATTTGTCTCCGAGCTTTGCAGTCCCACCCTTGCCTCCCTCACCTCCCATGCCTCCTGCTACCGAGTCGGTCAGTGAAGATGAACCCATGCACTTGGGCTTCACGCGTCTCTCTGCGAATGAGAGAACCCTTAGGAGGAGGGAAAGATTGTGCCTTTATTGTGGCCAGACAGGTTACTTTTTGAAGTCTTGCCCTACCCTTCCAGGGAACGCCTGAGCCTTAAGGTCCTGTCACGGACAGACCTTAATTGGCGTTGTTTTGTCCCCAGTTATTCAGAAGGCTAAGCCCCTGGTTTTGGTTGCCCTTTCTTGTGCTGAGTCGTCCGTCGAGATACAGGCTCTAATTGACTCAGGCTGCAGGCCTGTTCATTGATGCTGCCTTTGCATCGAAGCACTCAATTCCGCTGCAGCTGCGTGACACTCCACTTTCCATTAAGGCTTTTGACGGGAGACCTCTACAGCCTGCCCATGTGACTCATTAAACTGTTCCATTGTACATGGCCGTAGGGACTCTTCACCATGAGATATTCCAAGTTATTTCCTCACCCAAGTTTCCGCTGGTTATTGGTTATCCTTGGTTACAGAGGCACAACCCCTCTTTTGATTGGCTCCATGCTGAGGTTCTCTCTTGGTCGCCACAATGCAGTAAGACATGCTTCCAGAAGGTAGCCAAGGTCCTGTGCACTACTTCTTTCTCCTCCCTGCCGGAGGAGTACCACGATTTTAGCGATGTCCTTGACAAAGCTCAAGCCGGTAGTTTGCCTCCACACCGGTCATATGATTGTGCAATTGACCTTCAACCTGGTGCCATACCCCTTCGTGGCCGGGTTTACCCTTTGTCGGTCTTGGAGGATAAGGCCATGGAGGAGTATGTTGCAGACGCACTTTCTTGTGGTTTCATCTGCAAATCCTCGTCCCCTGCTGGTGCTGGTTTCTTCTTTGTGTAGAAGAGTGATGAACTGAGACCTTGTATTGATTTATAGGGGTCTCAATCGTTTCACGATTAAGAATGCCTATCCGAATCCGTTGATTGAGGAGTTATTTGACAGCCTCGAGGGAGCAACGGTTTTCACGAAGCTTGATTTGAGAGGGGCATACAATCTTATGAGGATTAAGGAGGGCAACAAGTGGAAAACTGCATTTGATACCAGAACAGGCCATTATGAGTACCGTTTGGCCTTTGTAACGCCCCGGCAGTTTTCCAGGAATTTATTAACAATCTCCTCTGAGATTTGTTGCAGTTATGTGTGGTGGTTTATCTCGACGGTATCCTCATATTTTCCAAGTCCCTGGAGAGCAACCACACAGATTTCTGTCGTGTGCTTCAGAAACTAAGAACAATCTCTATTGTAAATTGGAGAAGTGCGAATTCCATCGTGAACAGGTTAAATTCCTGGGTTATGTCATTTTCACTGCTGGTTTTTCGATGGACCCAGAGAAACTTTCAGCAGTCCTACAGTGGCCCCGACCTGTGGGTTTACACCCTCTGCAGCATTTTCTTGGCTTTGCCAACTATTATCGGAAGTTTATTCGTAACTTCTTGTCTCTGGTCAAGCTCCTGACTGAGATGACCATTCAGGCCTTTAAAAATCTCAAGGCTGCCTTTGTTTCTGCTCCTGTGTTGGCACATCCTGATCCTACGTTACCTTTTATCCTTAAGGTTGATGCTTCTGAGACTGGTGTTGGCGCCCTTCTGTCTCAATGTCCTCCCTCTGAGAGCGCTATGCATCCTTGTGGCTACTTTTCCAAGAAATGTGGCAAAGCTTATTAGGAGACATTGGTATGTCCTTATGAATGATTACGTATTGGGCAATGTCCTTCCAGTGAAACCACAGGTGATATATAAGGGTGCCCCCTCCCTTAGGGGTAGAGTGGCCCCTAATGTCCTTGACCCCCCTCCAATCAAGAAAGGGTTTTTCAAGTATATGACTGGTTTCTTCCAATGTAGAAGGTGTAGGGTGTGTTCCCTTAGTGGCTGTACACACAGAGTAACACACAAATTTATCTCTACCAGTACCTCGGTAGAATTTGAGATCAGACCATTTATTACATGCTCCACTGAACGGGTTGTCTACCTTCTCCAATGCCCTTGCGGGCTACAGTATGTTGGGAGGACGAAGTGCCCCCTTTCTGTTAGGCTTAATGAGCATGTGACCAACAGGCTCACAATCGAGATCCTGCCAAGACTATCTTTCTAGGGATCGATAAGTATACCCCCCATTGGAGGGGTGGTTCTTTAATACGTGGGATTTCTAGGTTGGAGATGACATGGATATATAAATTAAAATGCTACACCCCTTTTGGGCTTAATGTTGAGGTTGATCTGACCGCCTTTTTAGATAATTCTTTAGTGTTTTAATCCTTTTTGTAAACTGGTTGTGAACCTTTTGTGGCTATACCTTATACTAAATGATCTTTTTTGCTGTACCTTAATTCAATTCATTAAGAAATAATTAAATTTTTTTTGGTCATTTTTTGGATATAACAACTTCACTGGCTCTATTTATATAGAGCCTATTATATACAATTTATTATGTATTATATATTTTATATTTCTTGTTTTCCTACCTTTTGGGTATGTCCGACACTATGTCTGCCATAGGGTTAATCCTTTCCTCTTGGTCAATGGATGACATAATGTCTTTACATGCCTACCTTTATTAATTTTAATCATTTGTTCACATATTCCATTTCTTATTATCCCACTAGATGGCATAGTGCGTTATCCATTCACTTGGTTGCCTTTTCATGAACGCCATATTTTAGCTTACAATTTTTTTCAAACATATTATATCTGTTCATTCCCCTGTTATTAATGCCCTTTTGGGCCTTCACTATTAGTCTTTGTTTATTGATTTTTTTAAGTTTCCTTGTCTGTGAGCTCATCAATACATTTAATACGTTTTAGTTTTTCCTGTTCCGGACTAGGAGCTTTGGTGCTGCCACCTAAGTTTCACAACGAGGCGTGGTTTTCGTTTGTGTCTATTTAAAACGATGAGTCAGTGAGTCGCCCGTTCCCTAGACGACGTCTTTCTAAGACGAAACGTACGTCGGATGGTTGACGCGCTGACGTCATCGTCGAATACCTCGTCCTGAACAGGTGTCTGCATGCCGGCCGGCTGTTACATTTCATCTTCGTTCTGCTTTTTATCTACCTATTTGTGTAAGTGTAACCCTTTTTCTTAAACTATTGATGACTGTTTTACACTATGGAGATTCGTTTTTTCATCTTTTTGGGTCTATGCCGTTGATTGTCCATCTACCCCCTGGACGGAGCCACTTTGCCTGTCTCCCTCTCTTAATGAGGTCTGAATAGGACGCCTCCATCGAATGAACAGCTAACTCCATTATAAGCTGGAATACAGCTTACCTCTGGAAAGTGTGCAATCTTACTGGTGGTAGATTCACATGGTGTCACCTGATGAACTGTCAAGCCCCTTTGCACATATTATTGGATACCACTTTGAGTCTTCTGGACTTCTTATTTTCATTTCTATTTATTTTTGCTTTATAGAAAATAATTTTGTGTTTTTCTCTGATTACTTCATTGTTATATTTGCTTTAGTCATTTTGTAGCGCCCATCTCACTTGTTTTTTAGCGTGGTTCATAATTTTTATTTATATTGTATTTATTTGTGTATGCCTCACAAATCAGAACTGCAGCTTCTTGGTGTTCCTCATTGTGTGTGAAGCGCGGTAATTTGTCTTTTTCTGATATAAATGTGATTAGTCATAAACCATGAGCAATCAATGTAATAAGGGTTCATTCACTGAAGTCTGTACATCAATATAAACAGCACATTAACCACTTCAGCCCCGGAAGGATTTATCCCCTTCCTGACCAGAGCACTTTTTACAATTTGGCACTGCGTCACTTTAACTGCTAACTGCACGGTCATGCAATGCTGTACCCAAATGAAATTTGCGTCCTTTTCTTCCCACAAATAGTTTTCTTTTGATGGTATTTGATCACCTCTGCGTTTTTTTATTTTTTGCGCTATAAACGGGGAAAAAAACGAAAATTTTGGGAAAAAAATATTTTCTACTTTAAATCCAATAAACTCAATTTTAGTCATACATTTAGGCCAAAATGTATTCGGCCACATGTCTTTGTTAAAAATAAGTATATTTATTGATTTGCGCAAAAGTTATAGCGTCTACAAACTAGGGTACATTTTCTGGAATTTACACAGCTTTTAGTTTGACTGCCTATGTCATTTCTTGAGGTGCTAAAATGGCAGGGCAGTACAAAACCCCCCAAATGACCCCATTTTGGAAAGTAGATACCCCAAGGAAATTGCTGAGAATTTTTGCATTGCACTTTTTTTTGTCCCAAGTGATTGAATAATGACAAAAAAAAAAATTTACAAAAAGTTGTCGCTAAATGATATATTGCTCACACAGGCCATGGGCATATGTGGAATTGCACCCCAAAAGACATTTAGCTGCTTCTCCTGAGTATGAGATACCACATGTGTGGGACTTTTTGGGAGCCTAGCCGCGCACGGGGCCCCAAAAACCAATCACCGCATTCAGGATTTCCAAGGGCGTAAATTTTTGATTTCACTCCTCACTACCTATCACAGTTTTGAAGGCCATAAAATGTCCAGATGGCACAAACCCCCCCCCCCCCCCCCCCAAATGACCCCATTTTGGAAAGTAGACACCCCAAGCTATTTGCTGAGAGGCATGTTGAGTCCATGGAATATTTTCTATTTTGACACAAGTTGCAGGAAAGTGACAAATGTATTTAATTTTTTTGCACAAAGTTGTCACTAAATGATATATTGCTCAAACATGCCATGGGCATATGTGGAATTACACCCCAAAATACATTCTGCTGCTTCTCCTGAGTACGGGGATACCACATGTGTGGGACTTTTTGGGAGCCTATCTGCATACGGGGCCCCAAAACCAATCACCGCCTTCATGATTTCTAAGGGTGTCAATTTTTTTATTCACTCCTCACTACATATCAGTTTTGAAGGCCATAAAATGCCAAGATAGCACAACCCCCCCCCCCCCAAATGACCCAAAGTAGACACCCCAAGCTATTTGCTGAGAGGCATGGTGAGTATTTTGCAGCTCTCATTTGTTTTTGAAAATGAAGAAAGACAAGAAAACATTTTTTTTTTTTTCAAAACTTTGACAAAAAGTGAGGTCTGCAAAATACTCACTATACCTCTCAGCAAATAGCTTTGGGTGTCTACTTTCCAAAATAGGGTCATTTGGGGGGGTTTGTGCCACCTGGGGATTCCATGGCCTCTGAAACTGTGATAGGCAGTGAAGAGTGAAATCAAAAATTTACGCCCTTAGAAAGCCTGAAGGCGGTGCTTTGTTTTCGGAGTCCCGTACGCGGCTAGGCTCCCAAAAAGTTTCACACATGTGGTATCCCCGTACTCAGGAGAAGCAACAGAATGTATTTTGGAGTGTAATTTCACATATCCCCTTGGCATGTTTGAGCAATATATCATTTAGTGACAACTTTGTGCAAAAAAAAAAAAAAAAAAAATTGTCTTTTTCCCGCAACTTGTGTCACAATATAAAATATTCCATGGACGCGACATGCCTCTCAGCAAATAGCTTGGGGTGTCTACTTTCCAAAATGGGGTCATTTGGGGGGGTTTTGAACTGTCTTGGCATTTTATGCACAACATTTAGAAGCTTATGTCACACATCACCCACTCTTCTAACCACTTGAAGACAAAGCCCTTTCTGACACTTTTTGTTTACATGAAAAATTTTTTTTTTTTTTTTTGCAAGAAAATGACTTTGAACCCCTAAACATTATATATATTTTTTTAAAGCAAATGCCCTACAGATTAAAATGGTGGGTGTTTCATTTTTTTTTCACACAGTATTTGCGCAGTGATTTTTAAAACGCATTTTTTTGGGAAAAAAACACACTTTTTTAAAATTTTAATGCACTAAAACACACTATATTGCCCAAATGTTTGATGAAATAAAAAAGATGATCTTAGGCCGAGTACATGGATACCAAACATGACATGCTTTAAAATTGCCCACAAACGTGCAGTGGCGACAAACTAAATACATTTTTAAAAGCCTTTAAAAGCCTTTACAGGTTACCACTTTAGATTTACAGAGGAGGTCTACTGCTAAAATTACTGCCCTCGATCTGACCTTCGCGGTGATACCTCACATGCATGGTGCAATTGCTGTTTACATTTGACGCCAGACCGACACTTACATTCGCCTTTGCGTGAGAACAGGGGGGGGGGGGGGACAGGGGTGCTTTTTATTTATTTATTTTTTTCTTATTTTTTTGCTTTTTTAACAGTTTCTTTCATTTTTTTTTTTTTTTTTTTTTATCATTTTTATTGTTATCTCAGGGAATGTAAATATCCCCTATGATAGCAATAGGTAGTGACAGGTACTCCCAATTTTTAAAAAAAAAAAGGTCTATTTAGACCCTACAGTACCTGACCGCGAGATTGTGTTTCCAGCGCGATACCATCGCGCTGGTTCTCGGCGACAGGGTACTGTGAATGTCGCGCTGGCTCGCTCATCGGGAAAGGAAAATGTTGTTTTCCTCCCGCGATGAGTGACAGGCAGCGCTGACAGCTGTCTAGTATGAATCCTGAGGCGGGAACACCGCGCCAAATTTTAAATGAAAAAACCGGCGTGGGTTCCCCCCTCGGGGGCATACCAGGCCCTTAGGTCTGGCATGGATTGTAAGGGGAACCCCCTATGCCGAAAAATTGGCGTGGGGGTCCCCCCCAAATCCATACCAGACCCTTATCCGAGCACGCAGCCCGGCCGGCCAGGAAGGGGGGTGGGGACGAGCGAGCGCCCCCCCCCCTCCTGAGCCGTACCAGGCCGCACGCCCTCAACATGGGGGGGTGGGTGCCTTGGGGGAGGGGGGCGCCCTGCGGCCCCCCCCACCCCAAAGCACCTTGTCCCCATGTTGATGAGAACAAGGGCCTCTTCCCGACAACCCTGGCCGTTGGTTGTCGGGGTCTGCGGGCGGGGGGCTTATCGGAATCCGGGAGCCCCCCCTTAATAAGGGGGCCCCCAGATCCCGGCCCCCCACCCTGTGTGAATGAGTTTGGGGTACATGGTACCCCTACCCATTCACCTAGGCAAAAGTGTCAATATAAAAAAAAACACACTACACAGGTTTTAAGAATAATTTATTAGTCAGCTCCGGGGTCTTCTTCCGACTTCGGGGGGTCTCCTTCCGACTTCTCCCGGTGTTCGGCCTCTTCTCCCGGGCCCCGCCGCTATCTTCTTCCAGCTCTATTGCCAGCGAGGGGCCCGGTCTGCTGCCGCTGTCTTGTCGCCGCTGTCTTATCGCCGCTGTCTCGCCGCCGCCGCTGTCTCTCCGCTTCTTCTCTTCTTTTCTTCTTCCCCGATGTTGACACGACGCTCTCTCCGGCTCGAATGCTGTGTGCGAGCTGCGGAGCCATTTATATAGGCGGTAACCCCGCCCCCTTACGACGTCATGGTCCCAGCATGCGCAGGGACTCTGGGGCCACGCCCCCTTATGACGCCAGAGTCCCTGCGCATGCTGGGACCATGACGTCGTAAGGGGCGGGGTTACCGCCTATATAAATGGCTCCGCAGCTCGCACACAGCATTCGAGCCGGAGAGAGCGTCGTGTCAACATCGGGGAAGAAGAAAAGAAGAGAAGAAGCCGAGAGACGGCGGCGGCGAGACAGCGGCGACAAGACAGCGGCAGCAGACCGGGCCCCTCGCTGGCAATAGAGCTGGAAGAAGATAGCGGCGGGGCCCGGGAGAAGAGGCCGAACACCGGGAGAAGTCGGAAGGAGACCCCCCGAAGTCGGAAGAAGACCCCGGAGCTGACTAATAAATTATTCTTAAAACCTGTGTAGTGTGTTTTTTTTATATTGACACTTTTGCCTAGGTGAATGGGTAGGGGTACCATGTACCCCAAACTCATTCACACAGGGTGGGGGGCCGGGATCTGGGGGCCCCCTTATTAAGGGGGGGCTCCCGGATTCCGATAAGCCCCCCGCCCGCAGACCCCGACAACCAACGGCCAGGGTTGTCGGGAAGAGGCCCTTGTTCTCATCAACATGGGGACAAGGTGCTTTGGGGTGGGGGGGGCCGCAGGGCGCCCCCCTCCCCCAAGGCACCCACCCCGCCATGTTGAGGGCGTGCGGCCTGGTACGGCTCAGGAGGGGGGGGGGGGGCGCTCGCTCGTCCCCACCCCCCTTCCTGGCCGGCCGGGCTGCGTGCTCGGATAAGGGTCTGGTATGGATTTGGGGGGGACCCCCACGCCGATTTTTCGGCATAGGGGGTTCCCCTTACAATCCATGCCAGACCTAAGGGCCTGGTATGCCCCCGAGGGGGGAACCCACGCCGGTTTTTTCATTTAAAATTTGGCGCGGTGTTCCCGCCTCAGGATTCATACTAGACAGCTGTCAGCGCTGCCTGTCACTCATCGCGGGAGGAAAACAACGTTTTCCTTTCCCGATGAGCGAGCCAGCGCGACATTCACAGTACCCTGTCGCCGAGAACCAGCGCGATGGTATCGCGCTGGAAACACAATCTCGCGGTCAGGTACTGTAAACTGCCAAGCAATGTTGTTTTCAAGTTTTGGTTACAAAGAATATTAGCTTAAACCATCTTATCCAGCAGTAGTATCTGAATTAAACCACGCCTGCCACACTATTAAACTTTTTCTGGCACCCCCTGGACAGGTAAGTTGCTTTATAGTAAGTGAGCATGGAGTTCACCAATCCCTTCCAGAAGGGTATACCAGGAGGTGTAGCAGATTTCCATTTCAATAATATAGCTTTTCTCCCGTAGAAAAATAGAATGGTTAATAACGTTCTAAGAGCCGTCAAGGGAACCACCTCCTCAACCAAACCCAATAGACAGACTTTAATGGATGCTGGAATAGGAATCCTCAGAAGATCTGAGATGCACGAGACCATCTCCTCCCAAAAGGGCTTAACCGGTTCCCAACCGGCTCCTGTACATTTACATCGGCAGAATGGCATGGCTGCGCAAAGTAAGGTACCCGTACGTTACTTTGAATTTGCCGCTGTGTGCGCGCGCCTGTCGCGGTCTCCGTGAGTCGGGTCGCGGGTCCCGCGGACTCGATCACCGCGGGCATACCCGCGATCGCCTCACGGAGAGGGTGAACAGGGAGATGCCATTGTAAACAGCATCTCCCCGTTCTGCCTAGTGACAAGTGTCACTCGATCTCTGCTCCCTGTCATCGGAGCAGAGATCAGTGACGTCACACACCAGCCCATCCCCCTGACAGTTAGAAATCACTCCCCTAGGACACACTTAACCCCTCCCCGCCCCCTAGTGGTTAACCCCTTCACTGCCAGTGTCATTTATACAGGAATCAATGCATTTTTATAGCACTGATTGCTGTATAAATGACAATAGTCCCAAAAATGTGTCAAAAATGTCCGCCATAACGTCGCAGTAACAATAAAAAATCGCTGATTGCCACCATTACTAGTAAAAAAAAAAAATTAATAAAAATGCCAGAAAACTATCCCCTATTTTGTAAACGCTATATCTTTTGCGCAAACAAATCCATAAACGCTTATTGCAATTTTTTTTTTTTTTTTTTACCAAAAATATGTAGAAGAATTACGGATCGGCCTAAACTGAGGAAAAAAACTGTTTTTTTCGCTCTTATCTCAATTGTCGCTCTTATTTTGTTTATGGCGCAAAAAATAAAAATCGCAGAGATGATCAAATACCACCAAAAGAAAGCTCTATTTGTGGGAAAAAAAGGACGTCAATTTTGTTTCAGGAGCCACGTCGCACGACCGCGCAATTGTCAGTTAAAGCGAACGCAGTGCCGAATCGCAGAAAGTGCTCTGGTCAGGAAGGGGGGTAAATCCTTCCAGGGCTGAAGTGGTTAATGTGAGTACATTCCCAGAAGATGTGCTCAGCACCAGCCGGTGAAAAACCACATCTCCAACAGTACGAGGGGACCGAAGGGTATATTGCTGCTAGTCTGGCAGGAGTGAAATAGATTCTGTGTAAAAATTTGAAATGTATTAATTTATCCCTTGCCGAAACCAAATGTTTAAAGGGCCTGTCCCACATCTCATCCCAATCCTCCCCATCTATGTCAGGGACCTCCACCTCCCAACGTTGCCTACACTTTGATAAAGCCACTGGAGTTTTTTTTAAACATTTCACTATATGTGACTGATAATGTTTTAGGGAAGTCTTCCTGCATAAGCATATCCTCCAGGGATGACGGGATGGATTCCTGATCCCCAAACTGAGCCTGAAAGGCATGCCGAAGTTGTAAGAATCTGAAAAATATGGGTTGGGGAGATCATGCCGGGCTTTGTTGATCAAAGGTCATAAGAGTCCCATCTCTGGTAATGTCTTTTAGGGTTTTTATGCCCCTTACCACCCACATCATGTGATCTGGGAATGTATAAAACTTAGGCAGCTTAGGATTCCCCCACAAGGGTCAGTGGGGAGAAGCCCAAATATCTCGGACATGCTAATTGTTTCGCCTCCTCCCAAGCCTTAATAGTAGCCTTCATAGCCAACGTAAGTGGTAGATCCGATTTGATACCTCTGTAGAGGGCTAATCGGAGGGTCTCGTATGACCCCAATTGAGCTGCCTCCACAACTGTGGCAGAGTCCCCATCATCCGATATCAACCATTTATGGGCAAACACCATCTGACCGGCCAAGTAATACTTCCTCCAGTCAAGTAAAGCCAACCCGCCACTCCCCCAGGGTTCCTGAAGTACCTTGAGTCCTATCCGTGGTTGCTTGGGAGCCCACAAAAACGAGCTAGTGATACTGTCCAATTGCTTAAAAAAGGACCTAGGGATCCACACCGTGGCATGTCTTAAAAAATATAAAATGATTGGAAGAGTTTTCATTTTTAATAAATTTATCCTCCCTATGAGTCACAGTGGGAGCCTCTGCCACGCTTGGGCCCTTTGCTTGAAAAAATTCAAAAGTGGCACTAAATTGAGGGTCATGTAGTCAGAACTCTCAGCTGAAATCTTCACCCCTAAATATGTAATGGAAGATACCCTTTTTAGCGGCAGACTATGGTCAGCTTTTTCCTTGGCCCCCGCGTCTAACGGTAAAATGGAGGATTTACTACAATTTATTTTTAACCCCGAAAAGGTGGTGAAATTATTTAATATTCTCAGAGCCGCCTGTAACGAGGACCCTGGGTCTTCTAGAAACAGTAACATGTCGTTGGCATATAAAGCCAAACATTCTTTGATTGTACCAACTCTTATGGCGTGAACTTCGCTAGATGACCTAAGAGCCACTGGCAGAGGTTCCATCGTAAGTGCAAAAATAAAAGGGGACAAAGGACACCCCTGTCTAGTGCCTCTGCCCACTGAGAAAAAGGGAGCTGTAGACTTACCCAGCCGAATTGCCACTCTTGGCTTACTATACAATAAGGTAATCCATTGCAGAAACACCTTGCCAAACCCCATTTTACCCAGTACTCTAAGCATGTACTTCCAGTCGACTGAATCGAACGCTTTTTCTATGTCGATCGATACAATTATTCTGGAGCCCGCCTCACACCCGGAAAGCTGAAGATGGGTAAACAATCTTCTCAGATTAGTATCCGTAGACTTTCCGGGCATGAAACTGGTCTGATCTATATCAACAAGAGAGGGAATTACCGCAACCAGCCTTTTTGCCAGGATCTTTGTCAATATCTTCAGATCCATGTTTAAAATAGGTCTATAAGATGCACGTTCTACTGGATCCTTTCCTGGCTTCGGCAACAGGACCATGTACACATCCAGCATAGATGTTGGAAGCTCATTCAGTTCCAGACACTTGGCTAGAAGCGTATTCAGTCTAGGTGTCAATTCATCAGCGTAGATTTTATAAAAATCTGCGGGGATGCCATCCGGTCCAGGGGCCTTATTAGGGGGAAAGTCAAAAATTACTGCAACTATTTCTTTGTTAGTTATCTTAGCATCCAACACCAACCTTTCATCATCAGATAACCTCAGGAGGGTAAGATCCTCCAGAAGGGTATCCAAGGCATCCAGGTCATAATTTGGGATGGGGGCATATAGGTCCTCTCAAAGAAATCAGGAAATTCTCCTAATATGTCCACAGGATCACTAACTAGCACCCCACTCTTCCCCTTAATCACCGGGATATTAGTAATTTGGTTATCTACCGCCACTAATCTTGCCAACAGTTTCCCATTTTTATCTCCTTCCAAGAACACAGAATTCACCCTATTAGTTACATCTCTATGAGCCAGATCAGAGAAGTTCAGGGAGAGAAGACGCCTAGCCTCCAACGACAAATATGTAGTATCGGAGGGGTCACTGGCATGTCTCTCCGCACATTCCTTCTCTTGATCTTGTATCCTAAGTATTTCTGCATTGTGGGCCACCCTCTCAGCCTTGATGGCGGAGATGCACTCACCCCTCACCACTGCTTTGAAAGAGTCCCAGACCACTGAAGGGTCAGCCGAGTCCTCGTTGTTTGACCAATAAGAGGCAATTGACTCCCTTACCCAGGAAGATACCTGCTCATTTTGTAGCCACCCCGGTGAGAGCCGCCAACCCCCCGTTTCCCTCTCCGCAGAGAAGTTAAGATTAAGGGATAAGGGGCAATGATCAGAAATACCCCCGGCCAGGTAGTCAATATCCTTCACAAATGAAAGCACCGATTGGTTCCCAAAAGCTAAATCAATCCTGGCTGATGAGTGGTGAGTCGCCGAGACGTGAGAGTACGCTCTGCGATGAGGGTTTTTGGCTCTCCACAACTCAGTTAACCCAGTTACCGAAGCCCAGGAAAGAATATCTGCCGACCCCATCCTCCCGGGTTGGAGGAGCCCAGGGCATCTAAAATAGCATTAAAATCTCCCATTAATACCAAAGGAAGGTGAGCAAATGGGACTAATCTAGTGAACATGTCATAAACTTGCACATTAATAGGGGGTGGTAAATATACATTTGCTTATATCATCTTATGTTGAAAAATGTCTAGTAAGACAGCCACATATCTCCCTTCCTGGTCTGAGAACACCTAATGTATTGTGCAAGGTAGAGCCTTGCTAATAAGGATCGAGACTCCTCTAGCAAAAGTAGAGAATGTAGCATGAAAGGCTTTTTGAACCCAGGGCCTGCGTAATGCCAGGACCCTGCTACCATCAAGGTGTGTCTTTTGCAAAAAGGTGATATGGGGCTTGGAATGCTTGAGGAATTGAAATATCGATATTCGTTTGTGTTTGTTATTCAATCCTCTCACATTCCAGGACACAATTTTAGCACAATGAGCCATCAATCTTTACCGGAAAGCTTGAGTTCCAGGACCCATAGTGCGATGCCCAGTACAATCTACATGTACTGGAAGAAACAATAGACCAATGCCATAAACATCGTAAAGCATTTACCCTTTGTGAGTAGTGAACCGAGTTACAACAAACCCTCCCCGCCCTTATACCAGCCTTTATCCCAAAACTCCCAAAAAAGGGGAGAACAAAAAAAAAAAGATTAGGAAGTCAGCAACCTAGTGACGAAATGTTTGGCAAGTTTATTACGTAGCCTCTTCTTGTCTTCTCTTCATGGAGCCCCATGGGAAAAGGATCAAGGAGCAGTAGAAAACATACGCTTAGCTGTATAGCAAGGCAGCCAAGCAATCTCATGGAGCCCTCTGGTGGCCCCTTGCAGATATCACAATGAAAGGAATAAAAAAGAAAAAGATCTTGAGCAGCAGGAGAAACAGAGTACTCGTGTGTGTGTGTGTGTGTGTGTGTGTGTGTATGTGTATATATATATATATATATATATATATATATATATATATATATAGTGTATGTGTGTGTGTGTATGTATATATATATATATATATATATATATATATATATATATATATATATATACACATACGAAGTATTCCAAACATCCAAGGGGTAATCCAGAGGTTAGTAAATGCCCACAGAAAAAAGGGAACCAATCAACAAAAAAATAAGAAAAAGAATGCAAGATCATCAAGGAAGCCTCGGGCGTGCCGAGAACACAGTAATCTATTCTGCAATGATCACAAATGCAGCATTAGGGCAATTTTAGTATAGCACCCAGCAGCTTTAGGCATTTCTGTCAAGCCATTCACTGGCTTCCAACGGATTATCAAAAAATGTAACGGTGCCTTTGTACTGTACCCGCAGCCTGCTTGGGTATAGCATGCTATATTAGATCTCCCGTTCCCTCATTCTCTTACGGACTTCATTGAAGGATCTTCTTTTCCGTTGAGTTTCCGCAGAAAAATCAGAAAATAGCATTATTTTGGTATTTTCAAATATCAGCTCCTGATGTTTCCTGGATTCCGTGAGGATCATATCCCGGTCCCTGTAGTTGAAATCTCACCAAGAATGGTCGTGGAACGCTCCAGGAGGACGCACACCCGTAGGGACTCTGTGTGCACGCTCTACAACATATGTAGGGGGAAGATCGCCCAACTGCAGAATCTGCTTAAAAAATTGCTCCGCAAACATGGCGGTTTTAACCCCTTCCGCCCCTTCAGGTAACCCGACCACCCGAACATTATTCCTCCTTTGCCGGTCTTCTGCGTCCTCGGCTCTATGTTGGAGCGATTTTACCATCTCTTGCAACTCAGACAACTGCGCGTCCTGTGAGTGTGTCACATCCTCCACTTCGGAAATTCTGTCCTCTGCTGTGGTAAGTCTACCCCGGATTTTATCCAGGTCATGCCTAATGAGTGGGCATTTAGTGGCAAGATGGTCAATCCTTACCATCACCGCCGCCTTACTGGCGTCTATGGCCTCTAAGATGGGTCTTGGAAATTGCATCCGATGCTATCTCCTGACCTGAGGGTGTCTGCAGGGGATTCTCTGGATCTGCATCAGCCGCTGCCTTCTCCATCTGCCTGGCTCGTCTCTTAGTTCCTCCAGTGAACTGCTGAGGAGGTAAGATGGCGGCGGAGGATCCCTGTTCCAGGCCTTGTGCAGAGCGTGTTTGTCTCTGGGAGTGCTGAGATGTCTTGTCCTGCTTGTAACGGTTCCTTCTCATGACCGGTACTTACCGATCTCAGCCCGCAGATGTACTAGCCCGGAATATTGAACAGAAAGCTCCGAAAAACGGATTAATCTTCAGGATAGATGTGGAATTCCCGAGAAACACATCTTGCCTCGATCACATTCGGCCACACCCCTCATCCACCCACTTCTAATGATGGGCGTACATGCACCATTTATATATGCCGAAGCATGGGGGCATCTACCCCAAAAGTTAGGAGCAAATCGCTCCTCCGCCCTGGCTGCCCCCATGCTTCGGCATATATCACCTCCACTGGAGTCACGGCTTTATATATTGTGGGAGCAAACGCTGTTGCTGTCAAGATAAATAAATCCGCACTGCAGCTGACTGGCGTACCTGAAGACAAAAAAATGGTTAACAATAAAACACAGTAAACAGTAAAGTATAAAAAATTGCATACCTGAAAAGCAAACATGATAAAACATAATAACAATAAAACATTGCAGAATAGAATACAGTAAAAAAGAGCAGAACAATAGAGAGAGAGAGAGAACAATAAAACACAACTATTTTTTTTTATTTCATATATTTTTTTGTGTGGTTTTTATTTATTTATTTATTTTTTACACTTTTTTTATAACTGTAACCAGTTCCAGGTTCGGGTCTCTCAAAATGCGATGGCATCTTGGGAGACCCTGTGAAAGTGTGCATGGTCTGTGCAATGCTGTACCCTACGCTAATACTCAACTAGTGTATGGTAGCGTTCAAAACATTCACCAATGCAAAGACCAGGATTGTCAGGACAGGAGGGACAATAATAGCGGGTGTCACGCCTATATCCACGCTTGCTGCAGACACGACATCTTTTTTGGGGGGGTTCGTTGGGTAGGGGTACTCGGGAGCACATAAAGAAAATGCCTCTCATGCAGCCGACTGCATTTGGTTGGGGATGTGAATGGGGGAAGTACGGGTGCTGCAGAAGTGGTGGGTTCCCAATTAGGATTGGCGAATGCAGTAGGAAGGGAATTATGGGCACGACGAGCCTGTGTTTGTCTTCTTCTTGGTGGCAGCGGGACACTACTTGTGCTCACCAGCTTCAACTGCACTTATGGGACTCGCCACGTCACCAAGTGTTACTGCAGTGCTGGTTTGACTACGACCGGGGTGTACTAGGCCGCTGGTGCTTGCCAGTTCACCAAAATGCTACAAAAAAAACCTGTTAGCGATCGCAGGGATCAGGCCTGACTCTGCGAACGATCAATACTGCATTTGGGTGGGCTGGGCGGAGGGGCAAAAGCAGGTGCTAGCAGGTATCTGGGCTGATCCCGCTAACACTGCGTTTTTGGGAACCCTAAACTGCTGGGGACGCTAGTATAGATCTGATCTGATCAGATCAGATATTGATCCGTTCAGATGCTATACCACTAAGGGAGGTGTACGGTGCGTGCATGGGTGTTAGCGCTACTGACAGTAACCTGACGCTGTCTGGGGCTGGTGCTTGCCAGTTCACCAGAACGCTACCAAAAAAAACTGTTGGCGATCGCAGGGATCAGGCCTGACTCTGCGAACGCTGCAGTTATGTGTGTTCAGTGTTTTGTAAGTGACAGTGATCGATCGATACTGCACTTGGGTGGGCTGTGCCGGGCGGAGGGGCAAAACGCAAGTGCTAGCAGGTATCTGGGCTGATCCCGCTAACACTGCGTTTTTGGGAACCCTAAACTGCTGGGGACGCTAGTATAGATCTGATCTGATCAGATGCTATACCACTAAGGGAGGTGTACGGTGCGTGCATGGGTGTTAGCGCTACTGACAGTAACCTGACGCTGTCTGGGGCTGGTGCTTGCCAGTTCACCAGAGCGCTACCAAAAAAACTGTTGGCGATCGCAGGGATCAGGCCTGACTCTGCGAACGATCAATACTGCATTTGGGTGGGCTGGGCGGAGGGGCAAAAGCAGGTGCTAGCAGGTATCTGGGCTGATCCCGCTAACACTGCGTTTTTGGGAACCCTAAACTGCTGGGGACGCTAGTATAGATCTGATCTGATCAGATCAGATATTGATCCGTTCAGATGCTATACCACTAAGGGAGGTGTACGGTGCGTGCATGGGTGTTAGCGCTACTGACAGTAACCTGACGCTGTCTGGGGCTGGTGCTTGCCAGTTCACCAGAACGCTACCAAAAAAAACTGTTGGCGATCGCAGGGATCAGGCCTGACTCTGCGAACGCTGCAGTTATGTGTGTTCAGTGTTTTGTAAGTGACAGTGATCGATCGATACTGCACTTGGGTGGGCTGTGCCGGGCGGAGGGGCAAAACGCAAGTGCTAGCAGGTATCTGGGCTGATCCCGCTAACACTGCGTTTTTGGGAACCCTAAACTGCTGGGGACGCTAGTATAGATCTGATCTGATCAGATGCTATACCACTAAGGGAGGTGTACGGTGCGTGCATGGGTGTTAGCGCTACTGACAGTAACCTGACGCTGTCTGGGGCTGGTGCTTGCCAGTTCACCAGAACGCTACCAAAAAAACTGTTGGCGATCGCAGGGATCAGGCCTGACTCTGCGAACGCTGCAGTTATGTGTGTTCAGTGTTTTGTAAGTGACAGTGATCGATCGATACTGCACTTGGGTGGGCTGGGCCGGGCGGAGGGGCAAAACGCAAGTGCTAGCAGGTATCTGGGCTGATCCCGCTAACACTGCGTTTTTGGGAACCCTAAACTGCTGGGGACGCTAGTATAGATCTGATCGGATCAGATATTGATCCGTTCAGATACTATACCACTAAGGGAGGTGTATACTGCGGGCGTGGGTGTTAGCGGTACTGGCGCTAACCTGACGCTGCCAGGGGCGACACAGACCCTATCTGACCCTAAAACCTAAGTTATATCACCGCCGGGCGATCAGGGGGCTAAACCTTTATTAGGTAATAAACAGCGGGTGCCCTGACACTATAAAATATAAACTAATTAACCAGCGTCACCCATAAGTTATACGGTGATCACTGGTGAAAGGGTTAACTAGGGGGCAATCAAGGGGTTAAAAACCTTTATTAGGTAGTATATGAGGGTCCCTGACGCTATAAAACGCTGACGGTGAACCTATATATTTACCTCCCTAACTAGCGTCACCAGTGACACTAATACAGCGATCATAAAAACGATCGCTTAGTGACATTGGCGACGGGGGGTGATCAAGGGGTTAAAAGTTTATTAGGGGGGTATCCTAGACCTAAAGGGGGCTAACACTAACTGCCCTACCACTTCTAACTGTCACAAACTGACACCAGTGCAGTAATCAGAAAAAAAACTGCTTGGTGTCACTGTGACGGGGGGGGGGGGGGTGTGTGATTGAGGGGTGTAAAGTGTGCCTGGTGTGTTTTACGGTGTGTGTTGTGTTGGTGCACTCACTCAGATGTCTTCTCTCCTCGGCGCCGGAACGGAAAATACCGAGCCGAGGAGAGATGACATCACTTCCTCTGCCGCTGTTTACATTACCTCCCGTCCACGGGAGGCAAGTAACGTACCCATACGTTGCTTTGCCTGCCTGTGCCATTCTGCCGCAGTATATCTGCGTGAGGCGGTCGGCAAGTAGTTAATAAAACAGAGAAACGACAAGTCCTTGTGAAAACTGTTCTTCCGGAACAAACTTCTCAGAGAGGCGCTGTCACCAAAAGGGAATCCCAACCACACATGCTCAAATGGAGAGGGGGGTGTGCAAGAAGTCCCCCTCTTAGTAAAACTCTTACCAGATAAGAGCTTGATCTTAGCGTGTATGTCATCCAAAACGGTGGAAATCCTAGCCGATATCCTCCTTCTTTAATCCATAGCAGAACTCAAATCACTCAGTTATATAGGCAATGAAAGAGAAGGATTGGACATAGCATAATCTCGTTTATATTATTTTTATTATATAAAAAACAGTGGAGGAAAACCCCCCTTCAAGATGTACACTTACAAGAATGCGCATATATATAAGCGGTGTTCACAGAAATACATCAGATAACCCCAGGTTCCACAGCGTCTCCTACTGCCCTTAGCGGATAACTTCAATGGGGATCGGAGCTGTCTTTCCCTGAGCTCACTGATGTGTCTACGTACGTCGTATGGCTCCACCCTTGGGGGGGTTTTCCTCTACTGTTTTTTATATAATAAAATTAATATGAACGAGATTACGCTATGTCCAATCCTTCTCTTTCATTGCCTATATAACAGTGATTTGAGTCCGGTTTCCACTGTTTTGGATGACATACACGCTAAGATCAAGCTCTTATCTGGTAAGAGTTTTACTAAGAGGGGGATTTCTTGCACACCCCCCCTCCATTTGAGCACGTGTGGTTGGGATTACCTTTTGGTGACAGCGCCTCTCTGAAAAGTTTGTTCCAGAAGAACAGTTTTCAAAAGGACTTCTTGTTTCTCTGTTTTATTAATGTGCTGTTTATATCAATGTACTTCAATGAATGAACCCTTATTACATTGATTGCTCATGGTTTATGACTAATCACATTTATAAGCGCTGCCTGGGTCCATTGGACCCTCTTTTTGATTTTGTTACAAAACATGTTTATCACTTTGCAGTGCTGACAGAGGAATACAGAATATACCTAATTAACACAGCAAACATAGTGATTCAGCATGACCATAAATGATCCCTATACACAAGTGACACCAGTACAGTGATCAGTAAAAATATGAAAACTGCACTTGGTGGCACTGTGACAGGGAGTGAAAGGGTTAACTGGGGGGCGGGGGGCGATCGGGGTGTGCCTACGTGTACTGGTGATAATGTAGTGTTGGTGTACTCACAGTAAGATGTCTTCTCCTCTCGCACTGGAACCGAAAAGGGCTCCACGAGGGAAGATGACATCACTTCCTCTGTCTGTGTTTACGTCACACAGGCAGACGACAGTTTGCCATTCGCCAGAACCGATCAGCAGGTCCAGACCAAAAATCATTGGCCTGGGCCTGTAGACTGAAGCTAATCCGATCGTTGCGGGGACGGCGGGTGTGCACGCCCCTACCCACGCACGCAGCCAACGTACATCTACGGCGATTCACGCATCGGTGTCAATCTGCTGCTGTATAGTGATGGCGGCTGGTCCGCAACCGGTTACAAAAAATATATAATTGTGTTTGCACTAAGATTTTAATATATCTTTTGCTGAGAATATATAGATTTGATGAAGTCTACAGGTCCTCCGATGTCAGAAAAGCGTTTTTATATATAGTGTTTGTGTGTGTGTGTGTGTGTGTGTGTGTGTGTGGGGGTTAACCACTTGCTTAATGGGCACATATACCCGCTTCCTAACCAGGCCAATTTTCAGCTTTCAGTGCTGTCATTACTGTTCTTGGAATGACAATTACTTCATCATGCTACACTTTACCCAAATGAAATTATAATTTTTTTCTCACACAAATAGAGCTTTCTTTTGGTGGTATTTAACCACCCCAATACTGGGCACTTTCGCCCCCCTCCTTCCCAGACCAATTTTCAGCTTTCAGCGCTCTCACACTTTCAATGACAATTGCGCGGTCATGCTACGCTGTACCCAAATTACATTTTTTTCATTATGTTAACACAAATAGAGCTTTCTTTTGGTGGTATTTATTCAAGACTCCGTTTTTTATTTTTTGCGATATAAGCGAAAAAAGAGCGGAAATTTGGAAAAAAAAACAATATTTTCTTCTTTCTATTTTAAAACAAATCCAATAAAATCAAATGTTGTCATAAATTTAAGCCAAAACGTATTCTGCTAAATGTTTTTGGTAAAAAAAATCCCGTTAAGTGTATAATAATTGGTTCGTGTGATCACGGACACGTGCGCAAATGATCATGTACAGATGTGCGCAGGTGACATATGTGTGCAGATAATCATTGGGACATGTGATTTTACTGGGACATATGTGGGGGACATGTGTTTTTACTATGTGGGGACATGTGTTTTGGGGACATTGTGTGTTTACTTTGTTTGTTTTGTGTTTTTACATGTGTGTGGTGACACTAGACTGGTGATCAGTGAGTAAAAAGCTGTAAAAAACAGCTCATACTCACTGATCACCAGCCGGCTGCAGCGATCCGCTCTCCTCTCCTCACTGACAACTTCCGTGTGAGGAGAGGAGAGCCGATTGCCTAGCAACCGGCTCTGTGTTTACATCACATGACGGCTGTGATTCGACATGGCCGTCATGTGATCAGGAGGGCCAATCGCAGAGCCCTCCTGCCGATCGGAGATGCGCCGTGTCCGGGTGACACGAGTGCATCGGGATCACGCCGCTGCGCGGGATCCCGCTCCTTCTGAGGGACGTTCCTGAACGTCCACTCAGAAGGAGAGATAGCCCACCCGGCCACTGCACATAAACGCCGGTTAAGCACCACTGTGTTTTTTTTAAATTTCTATTATAACATTTTGCAAATCAGTAATATTTCTTCATAAATTTAGGCCAACATTTATACTGCTACATATCTTTGGTAAAAATAACGCAAATTAGTGTATATTTTTTAATCTGTGTGAAAGTTAGTCTACAAGCTATGCTATGTATCATTGAAAATTGATAAATCCTGATGTACTGACTGCCTCATTTATTGAGGCCCTGAAATGTCAGGACAGTACAAATACTCTCAAAATGACCCATTTTTATAAAGTGAACAGTCCAGGGTATTTAAAACAATAAAAGTGAACAATCACTCAAAAGAAAGTCTCTACTTTCCCTCAACGCTCATGAACCTATTAAACTAAAAAGGTCACAGACCCTTTAGCTGCTGTTATTAAATAAATCAGATAGTAATAAACATGTCTACACACCCTAAGGAAAATATAGGCTTTAGCAGCGCTAAACTAATGTTTCAATACAAAGTGTCCAATAAACAAGTTTTTGTGTCAAGCAGACAATGACTGATGAAAACACAATGTGCTCAATATAGATAAAATCTGTATGGAGTAGTATGCTGTAACAAGGTAACCAACAGTGCAAGGGGAGATGTTGTTGGGCATAGAGGTAGCTCTGGTCCACAATTGAACTTCGTAAATCATTAGTAAAAACAAAATTTAAAAAAAATCAATAGGTGATAGGTGGCAAAATTTTCTGTGTCCACCTGGACACCTGGCTGGGCAGTAAAAGTGGGTATCTTAGCTGCTCCTAAGCTAGGGGGAAGCCATAGAGGGTTTTGAAGAGCATATGGAAGACTGGCATGGGCCCTAACCCTTTGGGGATGAGGTGACACCCCACTAGTACCTGGCCTTTATTGCAGAGGTACTCTTTCTGGTGGATGCCACTGCACTACTAGTAGTTGCCTGCTCCTCACCATTTGTTTGGTGGGCACACTTTCCTCCTCCTCTGATTCTGTTGCAGACCCACTGTTTAAAACTGGTTTGTGTTCAGAATCGGATTTAGACACAGAGGGCTCCCCACTGCTCTCGTTGGTCAAACTTAGGATTTGGTATGCCTCCTCACTGGTAAATAATTTTTTAGCCATAGTGGTGGCTGTGGGCTATGATGTGATGGGGGATTGGTACAGATGTGGCTGCACTGATGAGGGTGCACTGATGGGCACTGAGGAGGCTGCACTGATAAGGATGCACTGATGGGCGCTATAGAGGCTGCACTGATGGGTGCTGAAGGGCACTAATTAGGCTGTACTGATGTGCACTAATGAGGCTCCGCTGATGGGTGCTGATAAGCTGCACTGATGAGACTCCACTTATGGGGTGGCACTGATGAGCGGCACTGGTGAGGCAGCACTAATGAGGCACCACTGACTGGCACTGATAAGTGGCACTGGTGAGCACACACTTATGAGCACTGGGTGGCAATGTAAACAGATCACTTACTGTCTCAGGCACAGAACGTCTCCTTCTCTCACACTTCGTCTCTGTGTGAGGGAAGGAGACCCTGCTTTGTTTACAACTGTGTGCTGGCATGTGATTGGACACGGTGATCGCGTGGTAAATGGCCGCTGTGATTGGCCTTTTACCCCTATCGGTGATGCACTGTATCCAAGGCACACAGCCATCACAATCACTTCCGATGCACATCCCAGGGGGCATGCGGGAAACTTGTTCACAGGAGAATGTCCAAGTAGGCCCTCCTGGAATGAGAGAGCCATGCTATAGCCATCTTTTGGCTATGGCATGTAAGGAAGGGGTTGAGGGAAAAGTCAAAAATATGCATTATAGCATAAGTAGAGATTGTAAGTGTTGGTCTAGCTGCAAATGTTTCTGTGCTCTTTGCAATACATGTTGATCTGGAGGTCTGGCGCTACAATTCAAAAAAGATACCTGATTTGTAGATTGAAGTCGCTAACATTGTGAAAATGACTCCTGGCTCTAATACTTTGTTGCCAGCTTATAGCATTTATAAGTCCTTTTAACAAACCCTGTCTACATAACTATTCTGTGTCAGTCATTAGAAGTATTGAAATAATTAGGCATGGTAACTTTCAGGTGAGCAGGGTCACTATTGCAGACTGTGTTTCTAACATAGGTGGTTGTTTATAAAAAGTAAACACATTTTTTTCTTTTACAGGTAAAGGATTTTCTTCTCACGCTCTAGCAACTGACATGTCCAGAAGGATCTCACCAGATTTATTTACATGAAAACATGCATTTAATGATGCGCTTCCCATTTATATTTATGTATGTTCCTAGCTTTTTTTTTTTTTTTTTTTTAAAGTTCATAAAGCTGTTTTTCTTGACTCTTAGGATTCAAACATTTTATATTCGGCAATATAAAAGCCATCACATACAAATCGTCAGGAAAAACGAACAATGAAGATCGCCTGGCAGGGAGAGGTACAGGAAGATGCACTTTTAACAGTTTGGATCAGAGCAATCAGCCCCTCCCCGGTGGAGGATCCTTGGTTTTTATTGACTTTTAAATTCATTGGCTCTAATGGGTAGAGAAACGATCATATTTCTTTCCCCTTTGCCCTCACTTTCCTAAATTCAGCTGGCTCCAGTCTCCACACCCCATAAGAAAAATGAGGGGAATAACTGCGCTACAGTGAAATACATAAACAATAACAATTATAGCCGCGATTCATCTATGTAACACAAACGCAGTGAAATTAAATAAGAAAAAAAAGGGGGGTTGAATCGCGCTAAAACAGATTGGTGATCATACACATCATCACCAAACCAAATATTTAGAACTAAGTGAAGAGTTCCCCTTTAGTGTATACATAATATACAAAACACATGTCAAATGAATAATCAATCCAAAAATAAAAATTTTATTTTTGGATTGATTATTCATTTGACATGTGTTTTGTATATTATGTATACACTAAAGGGGAACTCTTCACTTAGTTCCACACCCCATAGCTTCAAACTTGCCACTGCCACCCACTGTGTTGTGATACGCTATAGAATTCCTTGCAATAGTCTCCTATAGGGTTCTGCTGAGCACATGTGAACATCACAAAGAAGAAACTGGCCTGCAGATCATAAACATTATAATAAGAACAAGGTCGTTGTCTGGGTGGGTTAGTTGAACTCCGTAAAGGAGGCCTTTTGTTAAAAAGTTTAGTTGCCCTTAAAACCCAACTGTAAGGGATGAGGATGGTATAGAACCCCAAACAGGTTTTTTCTGTTATCTCTGTACCCATTGTGGACATTTCTATTTATTTTGGGACAAAGTGATGGGTATCTATTGAGGACACATACTAGAAACAAAACACCTTTCTTTCCCCATCCATTGCGGGGTACAAAATCTTCTACTGTCAGGCATACCGCTGCCTACAGGATCACTGGACACTGGCAAAAACCTGTAGGTCAGCCCAGGAAAAATGAATCTCTTCCCAGTATCCATTCGTTTTTGTTTTTTTTTTTTTTTGTTTGTTTTTTTTTGGGAGGATGAAAGCTCTGTTGGGAAAAGTCAAACCGATTTTTTTGCCAGCTTTTTTTTTTTTAAATAATCCTATGTAGATTCTTTGCTAAATCACTGCTTGGGCTTGTCTCTACATGGAAGTTATCTGGATCAGCCCTCCTCAGCCTAGCTTTGGAGAGTGCTGTACCCAGACCGCACTGAACTGTATGCTGTGAGGCTAGCCTGGAAGTTATCTTAAGGGTGATGGGTTGCATGTTAGGGACAAAGTGTTACATGTGCCCTTTATTCACACTTTTTTTTTTTTTTTTTTTACTATTCAAAATTAAGGAAGTGCTGCCCTGCTTCTTACTACTCCCCACATCATTTGTTTGTTTTTATCTATAACCACCATGGTTCTGCCAGTGATCTGTCTTAACAGGGAAATCACTAGGCCAGGGAGGCATTCTTACCCAATAAGGATTCTACTGACCTACAGTTAGAATCCCACTATAACACTGTTTTTTGCTTGTGGGCTGTACTCTTCTTCCTCTTCATGATGATACCAATCTGTCAAATTGTGTCAGAATGAGTAGAATCTCACGTTATTGATGGAGTGTGTGGAGTAAATGTATGGGGCTCTATGCTTCAGTTGTGATGGCTTGATAGAAGCATCAAAGCCTGTGTCCCATATGGTCCTGTTGTCTATACAGATCTGCTGAGCACTCTGCTTGAGGTGCTGGCTTCCAGATTTTTGTATACAATAAGCACCTGGCTCCATTGGTTTTTAAGAAATAATGTCATAAGTAGGCCTGAAGAGACCGTGTCGCTGAAGGTCAGCTTTCACCTGCATCAGCGTCAAAGGAAAGGTTAGCCATGTCCCATCCTCCATCATAAAAGAGCATGTACAATGGGCCCTTGGGAACAAATATTCCCTAATGAGCTAAATGCCTGAAAGATCAGGCTGGGTCTGATTTAGTCAAGTGTCAGTGCTGGAAACTGTCATCTGTAGGCAACATTAACCAGCCTGGTTCTTCAGCAGAGGGGTCCACAGCATGTTTGCTCTTATGCTGCTCACCATTAGCCAGGGAATTTCCTATCTCCCAACTTTTTCAGGAGTGCTGGACGATGACGAAGTGTCTGGGAGGGTTTTCCCTCAACAACCTTCTCCTTTCAGCCTACCTGTTATGGGTCTAGTTTCTGAGCAAACTAAGTTGTCTGCCTCAAAGAATTGGGTAGTTTCTGTCCTGATCATCACTCCAGTACTACATCGCAGAATCCCTATTTGGTCAGGTTTGGACACCCTGGACACCATCTAGGTACTGATCTGTCTTCACAACCAAGGAGGAACAGGAGTCCCTATGACAGGAGAAGTATTTTAGTTCCTGTTTGGAAAATACCAGTTCTTCACAATTGGTAGGATCTCGACATGGATGGAAGGTTTAGGCACCAACATGCACTTATTCCTTGGTTTGCAAGTGAAGGACATTGGCGGAAGGCCTCATATAACTTTGGGCTGTCTGTGGGCAGAACAACATAGTCTCCTGCTCCAGGTATCCTCTGTCAGGAATACTTAGTTACTTTGTGAGACCTTTCCACCTCTTCCTTGGTTGGTTCACAGACTTGTGAAGACCTTTTTTCTGGCACATTTCTCTGTTTTAGATTCACTTAACTGAATATCCTTCGCTGTCCTGATAAGGAAACTGAATATCCTTTGCTGTCGTGAGAAGACTCCTTTCCTTTTGTTCCACACATTTCACTGGTTCATTGGATCTGGGAAGTCAGGAGCATCCCAAGCACCTTGCAGTCATGGATAGACAAGATCCCTCTTGGGTGGGAGTGTGTCTAGCTTGATCCTTGTCTCTTTCAGGGTTGTAGCCCTCCTTCCAGTCTTTTGTTGGGTTTCTACCTTCCATCTCCTGCCTGTCATTGTTGGAGTGCTTCCCGTGTACCTTTTTAGCCTTTGAGTTATGCTGACTTTGTGGGATCGAATCCTGGGTCCTCTAGGTAGACTCTGGAGCCAATTTTACAATGATCGAAGGTTGTTTATGTAATAATATCACGTGCTGGGCACATGTAAAGCCATGTCTGGCAGCTATGTTGTTCAAGAATCCTAGGTTGCTCATGACATGTTTGTAGAACAGCAGCAAATACCTAGGAATGCACCTCCATAGCCTTTTGATGGAGCTCACATTTCAAAGGACCTGTTATCCCCACTGAGGCCGGAGATCTGGCAGAGTCCTATAGCTTATCACTTTCCAGGTTATTAGGTGACCTGTCATAAAAAAACTACAACAGAATCCCTCTGTCAGTTGCTTTAACTCATAGCATAGCAAACTGGATCTAGTAGACTTTGCAGAAGCACATAAAGTAGAGTAAGCTGATAGGCTATAATACATTTGCCTGATGGGCACATATTTGTTCATTTCTGACTGTGCTGTGGCTTGCTAGCCACACATACTTTAGGGATCCATACAGGACCTGACCTATTAAATCCAGGGTATAGGAAGTGGGGTGTGGGGGGGGGGGGCGGGTGTTTGAGATGGAAAAGGAGTATTCCCCACTTTCTCTGTGGGGGGGCTTCACCTTTTGTGCTGTTTTTTTTTTTTTTAATTCCAATAAAATATTATTTCAGTTTGTGTTAGCCTTTGTAGGTGCTATATCCTCTGTGGTGTTTTTCTACTAGTATGGTTTTTTGGAAGCACTTCCCTTTGATTTTTGGTTTAGGCACCACTCACATACCATTCCCAGGCTCTGAGACACACACACACGCACACGCACACGCACACGCACACGTATTCATACCCTTTGAAATTTTCCACATTTTGTCATGGTACAACCAAACACATAAATGTAGTTTATTGGGATTTTATGTGACAGACCAACACAAAGTGGCACATAACTGTCAAGTGGAAGGAAAATGATAAATGGTTTTCAGAATTTTTTACAAATAAATATCTGAAAGTGTGGCATGCATTTGTATTCAGCCCCCTTTACTCTGATACCCGTAACTAAAATCTAGTGAAACCAATTTACTTCAGAACTCGCCTAATTAGTAATTAGAGTCCACCCGTGTGTAACTTAATCTCTGTATAAATACAGCTGTTCCATGAAGCCCTCAGAGGTTTGTTGGAGAACCTTAGTGAACAAACAGCATCATGAAGGCCAGGGAACACACCAGACAGGTCAGGTATAAAGTTGTGGAGAAGTTTAAAGCAGGGTTAGATTATAAAAAAATATCACAAGCTTTGAACATCTCATGGAACACTGTTGAATTCATCATCAAAAAATGGAAAGAGTACGGCACAACTGCAAACCTATCAAAACATGGCTGTCCGCCTAAACTGACAGGCCAGGCAAGGAGAGAATTAATTAGAGAAGCAGCCAAAAGGCCCTTGGTAACTCGGGAGGAGCTGCAGAGATCCACAGCTCAGGTGTGAGAATCTGTCCACAGGACAACTATTAGTCGTGCACTCCACAAATCTGGCCTTTATGGAAGAGAGGCAAGAAGAAAGCCATAAGAAGTCCCGTTTGCTGTTTGCGAGCATCCATGTGGGGGACACGGCAAACATATGGAAGAAGGTGCTTTGGTCAGACGAGACACAAATGTAACTTTTTGGCCTAAAAGCAAAATGCTAGATGTGGTGGAAAACAAACACTGCACATCGCCCTTAACAACCATTACCAATGTGAAACGTAGTGGCAGCATCATCTTGTGGGGATGCTTTTCTCCAGCAGGGACAGGGAAGCTGGTCAGAGTTGATGGGAAGATAGAGCCAAACACAGGGCAATCTTAGATGAAAACCTGTTAGAGTCTGGAAAAGACTTGAGACTGGGGCGGAGGTTCACCTTTCAGCAGGACAACAACCCTAAACATACAGCCAGAGCTACTGTCAGGTCACCTGAGTCCAGGTGACAGATGCACCCCGTTGGTGTCTGGAGTGCACCGCAAGGTAGTATACCCTATGGCTGACTGTTGCGGATGGAGCTCTAGGTGATAAAGAAGAGCAGGTACTCTGTAGTACCAACATGGATGACACTGGGAGCTAGAGCATGAGATTTCCCAGGGTGTGGAATCTAAGGGTCCTTTCACACTGGGGCGGTTTGCAGGCACTATTGCGCAAACCGACCCAAAAGTGCCGCTGCTTTGATTCCAGTGTGAAAGCCCCGAGGGCTTTAACACTGGAGCGGTGCGCTAGCAGGACGGTAAAAAAAGTCCTGCTAGCAGCATCTTAGGAGCGGTGAAGGAGCGGAGTGTATACTGCTCCTTTACCGCTCCTGCCCATTGAAATCAATGGGATGGCGCGGCCATACCGCCGGCAAAGCGCCTCTGCAGAGGCGCTTTACGGTGGTTTTTAACCCTTTCACGGCCG
The DNA here is from genome assembly GCF_042186555.1 of Aquarana catesbeiana. Lineage (NCBI taxonomy): Eukaryota > Metazoa > Chordata > Amphibia > Anura > Ranidae > Aquarana > Aquarana catesbeiana. Next base: position 427,503,523 of record NC_133326.1, read on the forward strand.
CTAGCGGGGGGTAAAACTGCCCCGCTAGCGGCCGAATACCGACGGTAAAGCGCCGCTTACAATAGCGGCGCTTTACCGCCGCCCCCGCCTCAGTGTGAAAGGGCCCTAAGAGCCAGCGGGTGTTCACCAGAGGCCCTTAGTGGTGGGGATGGATTAAGCTACAGTCTGGCTCCAGGTCGTGACCCCCAGGGCCTCCCAGCTCACGGTAGACTACAGGGAGGAAGAGAGGAAGCAGTAGACTGTGACAACAAAGGATAGTCAGGAGATACCTGCTGGTTGCCCCAACTTTTGGATAAGGATAGTTGGGAGTTAATCAAGAACAAGCTAAGATCGGTAACTTGAATCAGACGTAGCACACAGAGCAAGTAGTACATGGAAGCCAAACACACAATTTTGATCAGCAGAGCTAGCTTGCAGTTCACAGGTTAATATAGAGTTCCCTGATAGGGGCTGGGGTGGAGCCATGCTTTGAGGAGAGATTACTTAAAGCGGAGGTCCGCCCACCGCTGCAAAATTAAATGCCAGCTGCTGACTTTTAATAATCGGACACTTACCCGTCCTGGAGTCCAGCGATGTCGGCACCGCAGCTGATGTTTCCATCAGCTGTCGGGTGCATGCCGCCTCCATTGCAAGTAAGGGAACCCGGCAGTATAGCCTTTCAGCTTCACGCCAGGAACCCTACTGGGCATGTGCGTGGCTCCGCTCCTCTCTTCTACTGGCCTGGCGACGGGGAGGGGCCCCGGCAGTGACTTCAATACCCACGGCTGAGGCTCCCGGAAGTGGGGAATGCATACCTGTGAAAGACAGGTATGCTGTGTCCCCCCCCACCCCCCAAATATGGCACCCAAGGGGGGAGGAGTACAATAAGCGGAAGTTACACTTTTGGGTGGAACTCTGCTGTAAGCAGCCAGGTGAGAGTGACTGGCCTTTAAAGCTGAACACATGGAGAGGTAAGCTGACAGACAAACATTACTGCATATTCATGACAGCTACAATGGAAATGGTTTAGATCAAAGCATATTCATGTGTTAGAATGGCCCAGTCAAAGTTTACACCTAAATCCAACAGACTCTGCAGAGGCATTATGGGACTTGTAGTTTTGCAACAGCTGGAGGTCTGCTAATTGCTTATCCCTGGTCTATCACATAAAATCCCAATAAAAACACATTTACATTTTTGATTGTAACATGACAAAATGTGGAAAATTTTAAGGGGCATGAATACTTTTTCAAGGCACAGTATGTGTGGGATTTTTTGACCAATTTCTTTCTCTTGGTCATCAGGTTGGTTCTTTGTCTTCTTTCTTCGACTGTGTGTCAGGATTTCACTATCAGGCAGAAGGTTCATCCTTATCTGGTGTCAGATTTGGGAGTTGGAACTTCATATAGCTCTTGGGCTGCAGGCATTCCCCAGTTCTGTTTTTTGTTGGACAAGTTACAGCTTGTTGCCGTTTGCCCACCTTTTGGACTTTCCGATGATGGATGACTATGCCCCCCCAATGAAGAGGAGGATTTATTTTACAGGTCTCATTACTCAATGTTTATGATCATGCTGGGCTGGCCCCAGTTGTAGCCCTTTCCTTTTTATTCTTTGATTTGCTCAGGGTGTCACTGACATCACTGCTCCTTTTTTAAAGACTCCTCTGGCTCCAAGGGACTTATACCTGGCACTTTTCTGTCCTTCTAAGACATCCTTTTGAACTACTACTGAAGTTTTTCCCATGTCTCTATCACAGAAAGTGGCCTTCTTTGTCACTAGCACTTTGGCTAGGACAATCACCAGTTTATTTCGACCGCTTATTCCCTGAAGGGGTGGGAACACCCATTCCCTGATGCAGCTCATTCTGTTGGGGCAGTGAGTCTATTCTAGGCTTTATTGCCTCAGGCATCCTTTTCTTGGGTATGCAGAGATTACACTTTGTAAACGTGTGAACTAAAGACCAGGTGGCAACCTACTCCTTGGTTCACACGTTTACAAAGTGTACTCGTTTGTACATAAGTTCCTAAAGGTTTTTTGGATGAACCATGTCACGGAACGTCCCACACTCCGCTTGAGTGCTTCCGTCATATACCGCTTCCTAAGTTCTGGAACACGAGTCCAATGGATCTGGCTATAGGAACCCCAAGAACTAGACAACACCAGTCTTGGAGTACATCAGAACTGTTTTTTATTTGAGATATCACACACATTTATACACCAGGCTGACTCAAAGCTAACCTAATTAACATGAGCTAATTATCTCATCCTTTATACAGCCTAGGTGGCTGAGACATGACCTTTCGCCCAGACTTGTGGTCACCGAGCTTCACACAGGAATATAAACACAATAGCTGGGGCTAATTACAATTAACAATACAAACATAACCTAATTAACCTAATTAACATGAGCTCCAATAGGAGGAGTCCCATCTCCTACATTGTATAGAGGACAATGTGATCAGCTCATTCAATTAACACACATTACCATAAACATCAACACAGGGTTAATTAGAACAAACAACAATGAGTTGAATACCTAGACTAAACTTATTTACATTAAACCCATTATAGCTGACATCAGACAGGTGAGTGGAGATGATGACATTAGCATCTCCTCACAGGATGTGTCCCAACAGTATAATTCAGTCTTATCATTCTAATATGGCATATAACGGGTTCCAGAGTCTGTGTGTTTTGGGGGGACATGGAGCTGAATCCAAAGTAACACCAACCCCAGGGTCCCCAGGCATACAGCTCACAGAGAGCACCATTCCCCCAAATGCTAGGGCCCATAATCGGTGGGCAAGAGGCTTGCATACAGTCCTCTCCAACAGCCTCTGTTCTGGCTAGGTCTGTGACATTTCTCCCCTTTCGGCAGGAGACTAACACAGGAGGAGACCCCAGACGGGTTGACTCCGAAGTTAGTAAACAGCTCCAGTCCTCTACTGCCTGTACCCACACAGTACCCCAAATAAATTGTTCCAAACAAAGCATTACTCACCCAGCCAACCTCTGCCTCTCTCAGAGAACATATCTGCCGCTGGGGAGAGGCCTGGACTGGCCTTTCTCCCTGGAATCCTTTCTGCCGCTGGAGAGAAGACAGGGTGTCTGGGCTCACTCTGTCATGCTGTTGGGGATCGGGGCCCACTGCCCAGCATCCCTGGGGTATACAGGTGGAGACTGAAGTCCCATCCACCTTCACAGGAAATCCATCCTCTGTTAGTTGAGGGCAGAGTATAGCAGTCCTCGGCCCTGTTGCCAGCCCTTCTGCTGGAAACCCCACACCATCTGTTCCGGCTAACTGTTGGAGAGGGAGGCCGACTGCCATCCTCTGCTCCCTGGAACTCTGTAGTTGTTGCCGGTGCTGGGCAGAGGTTGGTAGCACTCTGCCCTGTTGCCAGCACTTCTGCTGGGGACTCCGCATCCTCTGCTCCGGCTAACTGTTGGGGCAGGAGGCTGGCTTCCTCCACTCCCAAACTGTGTAGCTGCCATTGGGGAGGTGAGCCGGCTGCTTCCTTTTCCATTCCCTCATCTGACTGCTGGGACGACATGTCGATGGTACTGTCTCCCAGGTACACGGATCTTTGCTGGGGAGGGACAACACACACCTCCTCTCCCTTCTCCCCCTGAATCTGCTGCTGGGAAGTGATTGCCATCTTCTCAGCCTGAGCCTCCACAATTGCTGTAGGTGTGGGGCAGAGGTCTTGGACCCTCTGTCTGGTTGCCAGCACTTCTGCTGGGGGTTTGCCAGGTGGTTCCTCCTCTACAGAAATGTCTATTAAATCCCCAGTCTCTGGAATTGGTAAAAGTGTGGGACAGAGGTCTTGGACCCTCTGTTCAGTTACCAGATCTTCAGCTGGTATTTCCTGATAGTCCCAGGCAAAGGGAGCCCAGCCCTGGCACTGAGCAATGTCTAGCAGCCGTCTGTAGGCGATCTCTAGCTCCCATTCCTGAACGGCCAGAAACTCCAAACCTTCCTGTGCCCAGTGCACTTCCGAAATGTTCAGTAGCCCTTCTCTGAAATCCATGATTTTGTCCACCCGCCGCTCCAAATCACTCCCAAAGTTAGGGTCCCCTGTCAGCTTCACAAACAACAGTCCCAAGCCGCCGTAGCTTAAGCCTTCCGTTGGGCTGTCATCCGCTATCCAGGGACATGCTTGGGATACATGCCACCGGAGGGCTCTGTAGCTCTCATCCAGCTTTATCTCTGCCCAGACCAGCCTGCTTAATTCAGCTGTCTGCTTCTTGTGTGGTTTTTCTCCCAAAAACCGCACCCGCAGTCCGTACTGCGACCAGTACCTTTCCTGGATGGAGGGGAGAACTTTTCCCTGGTGTCGCTGCTCACGGGCTAGCGCTTCCTTCCAGAGTTTGCAGCGAATAGAATCACACCATCCCAGCAGGACCTGCTCCGATACTGGTCCTCTGTGCTGTATCTGCATCTCTCGCAACCTCCTTCTGAATTCCTCATCCATGGCGGCTGGTATCTGTACCTCTCCTCTCCTGCTATCTGGACCTTGGATCCAGATGGAAGTTTGGATGTCCCAGACTTCAGGAAGCTTTCCCGCTGCTTGCCACCAATGTCACGGAACGTCCCACACTCCGCTTGAGTGCTTCCGTCATATACCGCTTCCTAAGTTCTGGAACACGAGTCCAATGGATCTGGCTATAGGAACCCCAAGAACTAGACAACACCAGTCTTGGAGTACATCAGAACTGTTTTTTATTTGAGATATCACACACATTTATACACCAGGCTGACTCAAAGCTAACCTAATTAACATGAGCTAATTATCTCATCCTTTATACAGCCTAGGTGGCTGAGACATGACCTTTCGCCCAGACTTGTGGTCACCGAGCTTCACACAGGAATATAAACACAATAGCTGGGGCTAATTCCAATTAACAATACAAACATAACCTAATTAACCTAATTAACATGAGCTCCAATAGGAGTCGTCCCGTCTCCTACATTGTATAGAGGACAATGTGATCAGCTCATTCAATTAACACACATTACCATAAACATCAACACAGGGTTAATTAGAACAAACAACAATGAGTTGAATACCTAGACTAAACGTATTTACATTAAACCCATTATAGCTGACATCAGACAGGTGAGTGGAGATGATGACATTAGCATCTCCTCACAGGATGTGTCCCAACAGTATAATTCAGTCTTATCATTCTAATATGGCATATAACGGGTTCCAGAGCCTGTGTGTTTTTGGGGGACATGGAGCTGAATCCAAAGTAACACCAACCCCAGGGTCCCCAGGCATACAGCTCACAGAGAGCACCATTCCCCCAAATGCTAGGGCCCATAATCGGTGGGCAAGAGGCTTGCATACAGTCCTCTCCAACAGCCTCTGTTCTGGCTAGGTCTGTGACAAACCATGAATAAATGAATGGAATAATTGGGATACAAAGCTCCTTCTCCCTCCCCCCATTTGGTTGTCTTCTTGCATTGCTGATCGTGGAGGGGGTGTCTGGAGTTGGGCTTTAAAATATATACATGGTTTTATCTGTAATTTGCTGACTGTACCGTGTGATCATGTTGACTATAAATCATGCTAATTTAAGCTCCCTGTACCAAATTATGCGTGAATAAATTTGTAATAATTTGTACAAAAGTTCTCAAAATATTTATATATTGTTCAAAAGTAGTTCAAGATTTCCTTAGCATTTTCAAGTGGTTCTAAAGCCTAAGCATTTTTTACCTTAATGCATTCCTTGCAGTAACCTAAAAAAAAATGCCCCACCACCTGTTTTCACAGATTCAGTGCTGTCCCGGCTGCAGCCCTGCTCTCCTCTCTTCCTCTTCTTAAAGGAGAGACAGGCAACAGTGGGAGCCGCCTTGTGTGTCTATTGACGCACAGAGCTTGCTGAAAGGGCACTCATAAGAAGAAGCAGACGGCACCGGCGGGGGACTCCAGAAGATGGGGTAAGGGACCACTCTGTGCAATACAATTGCACAGAGCAGGTAAGCATAACACATTTTTTTTTTTTAATTAAAAAGTATATATTTAGTAAAAGTAAATATTTACTCTAATATTCATTTTTGGAATGAATGGACTTTACTGAACAAAAACCACATACACTATTATCAATTTGTACAAACGAGAAATTTTCTATCCTGCGCCTGTGAACTTTCTCAGCAATGCAGTTGAAAATTAATGTCAATTTGACCCCACAATGATTAGTAAAATGAACATTCTTACAACGCGAAATGTCAAACGAAATTTTGGGTGTTTAGCATGCAATACATTCTACATAGACTTAGAATATACATTTTGTAATGTTGCAGTTTGGACATGTGCATCTTTATAAGGCTATAAAATTCTTGTATATTGTTTAAAAAAAGGCCATGCCATTATAAAATGTCCACAAAAATCAAATTAAAAAACCCCTTCCATGACCAGCATACTTATTTATTTACTAGTGTCCTTGGAGAATGGATGTCAAATCTAAGGGCTGTAGCATTGTTCCATCTCTGCATTTAGAGTCTAACCTTTACTTTATTAGAGCAACATAGCAACTGCAATGAGTTGCTTCAAAATTAAGTCACAGCTTTAACCACTTGGCTACAACCTGCCCACAATATACTGTGGGCGAGCGGCTGCTGTATGCAAAGCGATGTACCCGTACGTTGTCTACTTCCGGGTTTAGAGTGCACGCATGCAAGTGCCCCACCTGGCACCCACTGTGATTATACACAGCGGGAGCCTGTCAGCAAGTCCTGGCCAATGATTCACGGCTGGGACCTAGTGATCGTCTGTGTGCAATCACAGCCCAGAGCTCTGTGTTGGTAAACAAAGCTCTGTACAGAGGGAGCGATACCCTGTTTCCCCGAAAATAAGACCTAGCGTGATTGTCAGTGATGGCTGCAATATAAGCTCTACCCCCCAAATAAGCCCTACCCTGTTTCCCCGAAAATAAGCCCTACCCTGAAAATAAGACCTACAAGGACTTTAACTAGGGCTTATTTGGGGGGTAGGTCTTATATTGCAGCCATCATCTAGGTCTTATTTTTGGGGAAACAGGGTATGTCAGTTTCCTCCCTGCAAAGCAGGAATGAAAAGCTGAGAGATCTTCAGTAAAAAGCAGCACACATTACATGTTGTAAGGCACACATTTAACCCCTTGGTCACCCTAGATGTTAACCTCTTCCCAACCAGTGTCAGTACAGTGACAGTGTATAGTAGTACTGATCACTATATTAATATCACTGGTGATGGCAGTGGCAGATAGTCCCCCTAGTGTTCGTGTCAGATTGCCCACTGCACTATTGCAGTTCCATTACAAGTCGCTGATCGCCGGCATTAAGGTATGTAAAAATTGGTGCCGCGCTGTTCTAAAAAAAAAAAAAAAAAAAAAACCATGCTGCTAGAGGTAGTAGTACAAAGGTAAATAAACACATAAAATGATATAAATATATAAAAAAACAGAAACAATATAAGAATAAGTACAATCAATATAGAGCAATTCTATACCCAATAGGTGCAGTGTGATGTTCCACAATAATCGGTAGTAATAGCAAAGTGCAAGAAAATCATTCAATAATCCCATAACTAAACACTTCTTATCTCTCTGGGATAAACTAAAAACCAAATATCAGTTACAATCTCCACACAATCCTCTCCTTTCTTTTATCAGAAATCCGGCCTTTTATCCGGCATGGATCTACCCAAATTCTTTTAAAGCTTGGACAACATCAGGCATTCAGACACTAAATGACTTCATAGCATCTAAATCATTCCTTTCATTCCCATCGCTTAGAGAAAAATATGATCTACCAAACTCTGAGATATTTAGATATCTCCAAATCAAAAATTTCTATACACCATTCCTAAAGGGGGATACACCATTATCCCAATTATCCATTTTTGAATCAATCTGTACAAAAGATCCATTTGCTAAAGGTACAATTTCATCACTTTATAATCAATTATATGGAGTAGCAAATCTTAATAGACCCTCTTACGTTCAGAGGTGGGAGGAGGACCTGGGACGAACTTTAGAAGACACGGACTGGTCTAACATATGGCTCACATCTAAGTCATCTTCACCCAACATCTTAGCACTGGAGACAAATTATAAAGTCCTAACTCGCTGGTACCTTGTACCCGCCAGAGTGGCAAAATATTCACCTAATACCTCAGCTCTTTGTTTTCGAGGATGCCCAGAAATAGGCACATATTTACACATATGGTGGACGTGCCCAGTAATCCAAACCTTCTGGAAGGAAGTCTTCGTGATTGCATCTAAAATATTTAAAAAAATAATACAACCAGATCCATATTTAACTTTACTTAATCTAAAACCGGAATGGTTAACACTCTCTCAATTCAAACTTATGATCCAACTAATAACGGCTGCAAAACAAACAGTGGCCAAGGCATGGAAATCTCCTACATTGGTACTAGCAGAAACAATTCACAGAATGAATAATACAATGTCCCATGCTAAGATGGTAGCCATCGATCAAAATCAAATTCCAAAATTTGAAAAACTTTGGCATCCTTGGATAAAACAACAGTTCCTGTCAAACTTCAATGACTCTGTCCTGTTGCCATGGTAACAGATTAAATGACTTACAGAGACACCCATTCTAAGGCTTCAAAGAGAACTAAAAAGAATAATAAACTGACGAGCGGGACAACCTTGTGGACCATACCTCTACCTTTCAACTCTTTTTCTTCTTTCTCTTTCCTTTTCTCCACCTTACGATTAAAGCTCATTATCAGAATTTATTTGACCTATATACACTCTACTTGTAAACAACATGTATAGTAGGTATAAATCATTTAAATACCTACAAAAGTAACTAAGGAAATGATATATATCTTTAATTTAGGTTTACGTGAACCCAATGTTTAATATTTGAAATTTCATGATATTTACCTATATAAACCCTACTGTAAAACAATGAGCTTACTTTTATAGATCCTTGTAAACTTACTTTATGTATCTTTATAACATTGTATACTCAATAAACTTCTTTTGACAAGGAAAAAAAAAAAAAAAAAATCATTCAATAAAGACTTAAGGCCAGATGTGATAAGTATCTAACTGGAAACACTAAAATCAATATACAATCACTAAAAACCTCAATGGATCGTGCAAATAGGCAAAAAAACATTGTGCAAAAAACAGCAATTAATAAATTAAATGTGCAACGTGCAATCAATATGTGCATAAATTGCAAATGCAGTGTATAATATACATATAACCAAAATAAGTCCACTGTAGAACTTGTGGAAATTCAAACAAAGGCAAATGTGTGCAAAATATATAATGGGGCTGGGAATGTAGTCCAATGCGATTAAATCCTCTTTTTGTGGCTAATCAGAAAATGTGCAATAAGGTGCTGAGAGCATGGGGGTGATCTCCTCTTCGTGCACAGGACACACAGTGGTGTGAAGTGGCCTCTTACCTTGCGGTAAAGAGGTAACCACATAAAGTTGCTGGTAATGCCTGCTTCTCCCTTATACTCCTAACTGCCTCTCTCTTAGATTCCTGGGCTGGATGGCGCTGTTAGTGGGTCTTTGTCTCTCAGTGGAGCAGGAGGGGGATTAAAGGAAAGAAGGGGCCAAATAGTGTAGTATTTTAATCGGAGGTTGGTTTTTATTAAAACAATGGTGAGGGTACTCACTTCATTTACAAGAAAAAAACAGAAAACTTATCTCCTACAAGCGGCAAGCTCGTTTGCATATATCAGTCTTGGATGCCTATCCCGTCCCTACGCGTGACGTCACGGTCGCGTGACTTCCCCTGATGAACGGGGGGGGGGGGGGATAGGCATCCAAGACTGATATGTGGTTTTTATTAAAGCCATTGTTTTAATAAAAATCAACCTCTGATTGAAATACTACACTATTTGGCCCCTTCTTTCCTTTAATCCCCCTCCTGCTCCACTGAGAGACAAAGACCCACTAACAGCTCCATCCAGCCCAGGAATCTAAGTGAGAGGCACTTAGTAGTACAATGGAGAAGCAGGCATTACCAGCAACTTTATGCGGTTACCTCTTTACTGCAAGGTAAGAGGCCACTTCACACCACTGTGTGTCCTGTGCACGAAGAGGAGATCACCCCCATGCTCTCAGCACCTTATTGCACTTTTTTTGCACATTTTCTGATTAGCCACAAAAAGAGGATTTAATCGCATTGGATTACATTCCCAGTCCCATTATATATTTTGCACACGTTTGCCTTTGTTTGAATTTCCACTACTTCTACAGTGGACTTATTTTTGGTTACATGTTTATTATACACTGCATTTGCAATTTTTGCACATATTGATTGCACGTTGCACAATTAATTTATTAATTGCTGTTTTTTGCACAATGTTTTTTGCCTATTTGCATGATCCATTGAGATTTTTGGGATTGTATATTGATTTTAGTGTTTCCAGTGTTTTGATTTTCTTGCACTTTGCACTTTGCTATTACCACTGATTATTGTGGAACATCACACTGCACCTATTGGGTATAGAATTGCTCTATATTGATTGTACTTTTTCTTATATTGTTTCTGTTTTTTTATATATTTATATCATTTTACGTATGTATTTACCTTTGTACTACTACCTCTAGCAGCATAGTTGTTTTTTTGTTTGTTTTTTTTAAGAACAGCGCAGCACCAATTTTTACATACCTTATTTCTATTTGGGCTAAGTTTGACCTATATTCGGTGCTTGCAGCAGTTCAACGTTCATTGCCCTTTGTTGCCCAGGAATAACTACACACTTCATGATCGCCGGCATTATTGGCATAAAAAAAAATACAAATTCCAGTATATATACAGTATCTCACAAAAGTGAGTACACCGCTCACATTTTTGTAAATATTTTATTATCTTTTCATGTGACAACACTGAATAAATGACACTTTGCTACAATGTAAAGTAGTGAGTGTACAGCTTGTATAACAGTGTAAATTTGCTGTCCCCGCAAAATAACTCAACACACAGCCAATAATGTCTAAACCGCTGACAACAAAAGCGAGTACACCCCTAAGTGAAAATGTCCCAATTGGGCCCAAAGTGTCAATAGTTTGTGTGGCCACCATTATTTTCCAGCACTGCCTTAAACTTCTGGGCATGGAGGTCACCAGAGCTTTACAGTTTGCCCACCTCTTCCACTCCTCCATAACTACATCACAGAGCTGGTGGATGTTAGAGACCTTGCGCTCCTCCACCTTCTGTTTGAGGATGCTCCATAGGGTTTAGGTCCGGGGACATGCTTGGCCAGTCCATCACAAAGGCAGTGTTCATCTTGGAGGTGTGTTTGGGGTCATTATGTTGGAATACTGCCCTGCGGCCCAGTCTCTGAAGGGAGGGGATCATGCTCTGCTTCAGTATGTCACAGTACATGTTGGCATTCATAGTTCCCTCCATGAACTGTAGCTCCCCAGTGCCAGCAGCACTCATGCAGCCCCAGACCATGACATTCCCACCACCATGCTTGACTGTAGGCACGACACACGCTTGACACCATCTGAACCAAATAAGTTTATCTTGGTCTCATCAGACCACAGGACATGGTTTCAGTAATCCATGTCCTTGGTCTGCTTGTCTTCAGCAAACTGTTTGCGGGCTTTCTTGTGCATCATCTTTAGAAAAGGCTTCCTTCTGGGACAACAGCCATACAGACCAATTTGATGTAGTGTATGGGCTGAGCACTGACAAGCTGACCCCCCAGCCCTTCAACCTCTGCAGCAATGCTGGCGGCACTCATACATCTATTTCCCAAAGACGACCTCTGGATATGACGCTGAGCATGTGCACTCAACTTCTTTGGTCGACCATGGCGAGACCTGTTCTGAGTGGAACCTGTCCTGTTAAGCCACTGTATAGTCTTGGCCACCGTGCTGCAGCTCAGTTTCAGGGTCTTGGCAATCTTCTTATAGCCTAGGCCATCTTTATGTAGAGCAACAATTCTTTTTTTTAAGTTACTCAGAGTTCTTTGCCATGAGGTGCCATGTTGAACTTTCAGTGACCAGTGTGAGAGCGATGACACCAAATTCAACACACCTGCTCCCCATTCACACCTGAGACCATGGAACACTAACGAGTCACATGACTCCGGGGAGGGAAAATGCCCAATTTGGACATTTTCACTTGGGAGGTTTACTCACTTTTGTTGCAAGCAGTTTAGACATTAATGGCTGTGTGTTGAGTTATTTTGAGAGGACAGCAAATGTACACTGTTATACAAGCTTTACACTCACTACTTTACATTGTAGCAAAGTGTAATTTCTTCAGTGTTGTCACATGAAAAGATATAATAAAATATTTACAAAAAATGTGAGGGGTGTACTCACTTTCGTGAGATACTGTACCATATTTTGTAGGCGCTAAAACTTTAACGCAAAGCAATCAATATTCAGTAAAACCTTGGTTTGAGAGCGTTTTGCAAGATGAGCAAAATATTTTTTTTTTATAAGATTTGACTTGATATGCAAGTGATTTCTTGATATACAAGTAGCGTCATGTCACAACCGAGTATTAAAGAGAAAAGAGGTGCCTCCAAGTGTAGCAATATGGTTACATTTAATGAAGGTACAACATTTAGCAACTCACATGGTTGATGATTAAAAGAGGCACATCTAAGTATGCAGGCATCCGGGGTAAAGCTATCCAGATAAACCATTCCCTACACCGCCATTGACTTTATCCCTTCCATGCTGCGCTCCATGAGTGGTTCAATCGCTCTACTGCAGGGTAGTCTTCCCAGTCACGATTGCAGACTGACAGCGGTGAGAGCAGGTGGTGGTCTATGTGAACAGCTTTACCCTGGATGCCTGCATACTTAGATGTGCCTCTTTTAATCATCAACCATGTGAGTTGCTAAATGTTGTACTTTCATTAAAGTGGAGGTCCACCCTAAAATAAAAAAATTACATTAACATTCTCCAAAAAAATTTGAAAAAAAAAAAACTTTTTTTTTACTTACCAGAAATGCCTGTTGCTAGGTAGTCTTCCTAATCTGCCTCTTCCTATTCCGCAGCGCTGTTCCTTCACTTCCTCCTCTTCGGCGAGCTGGCCCGTTGTCTTCTGGGACATGTGTGTGTTCCAGAAAACAACAGGGCCATTCACAAAGCGCTGCCTGACTCGAGCATGCGCTGTAGGAAACGGGCAGTGAAGCCGCAAGGCTCCACTGCCTGTGTCCCTTAGTTAGAATGGCGGCGCCGACACACGATCTGATGGACGGATCGGCCTCGGGGGCCGACATCGCGGGCTCGCTGGACAGGTAAGTGCTTACTGGGCACTTAAACCCCCCACCTGCCCAGACCAATTTTCAGCTTTCAGCGCTGTCGCACTTTGAATGACAATTGTGCGGTCATACAACACTGTACCCAAATGAAATTTTTATCATTTTATTCCCACAAATAGAGCTTTCTTTTGGTGGTATTTAATCACAGCTGGGATTTTTATTTTTTGCTAAACAAACAAAAAAAGATGGAAAATTTTGCAAAAAAATAAATCATGTTTCATAGTTTGTTATACAATTTTGCAAACAGGTAATTTTTCTCCTTCATTGATATGCGCTGATGAGGCGGCACTGGTGGGCACTGATAGGCTGCACTGATGGGCACGGATAGGCACAGTTAAGGTGGCACTGATAGGCACAGTTAAGGCGGCACTGATGGGCACAGATAAGGCGGCACTGATGGGCACAGATAAGGCGGCACTGATGGGGCGGCATGGATGGGTGGCACGGATGGGTGGCACTGATAGGTACCACTGATGGGGGGCACTGATGGGCAGTGCTGGGCGGCACTTATGGGCACTGGGAGGTGGCACTGATGTGCAGCACTGATTGTGGGCGCTGATGGGTGGCACAGTGGGCACTGATGGGTGGCACTGTGGGCACTGGTAGGCAGCACTGCTGCCTATTGCTAGGTGTCACTGGAAGGGGGCACAGATGATCGCCGTGATCGGGACTTATGTCCCTCTCAGGGCCGCCGGTGATCGGCTTTTTTTTTCATCCTCAAGCTGTCAGCGCGAGGAGAAAAAATAGCCGATTCCCGGCTCTGTTTACATCACATGATCAGCTGTCATTGGCTGACAGCTGATCGTGTGGTAAGGGGTCGGGACCGACCCCTTACTTCAATCTGTCATCAGGCGAGTCTCATAGACTCGCTGATCGCCGCGCGTGCCCTGCAGGGGGCGCGTAGGCCGCTCGTGCACGGGACAAGGTCAATAGACGTAGTCCTGGCAAAGCAGGTCCGCGCAGTTGCCGTCATTCGGCAATAGCGCGGATCTGAACTGGTTAAAAGACAGCAGCTAGAGTGTTTGTAGTTGCTGACTTTAAAAAAAAAAAACGGCCGGACCTCCGCTTTAAATGTAACCATATTGCTAGACTTAGAAGCGCTTCTCTTCTCTGTTATACCCTGTAGCTCCTGGTGGATTTTTCTTCTAATCCCCTTGTGGAGGCTGCCATTTGTGGATGGACATTTTATGGTTACACAACCTATCCCATTGCTATGATCTTTTTTTATGGACTTTAAACGGAAGGACATATGAATAAATGGTTGTGGAACGAATCATTTGAGTTTCCATTATTTCATTTTTTTTTTTGTTTCATACAGATTTTATTAAAGTTTTTCACGTACAATACAGTAAATGGTTTCATAGACAGCCCTGCGGGTATATGAGTACATACAGAGAACATAACAAAATATGGCATACAGAAACAACTCTGCCTATAGCCTATATATACATTAAGATCCGAGGGAGTCATCCTGTTCCTGTAGCATTTGGGAAGCTATTCCCATTATTGTATCCTTCATTCAAGGTTATTGTAGGGAGTAGCCACAAGCTGTCTAATATTTAAGAACAAGGTATATAGGATCACCACTGGTTAGGTCACTTAAGGTATCCCAAAGGGGTGTGGGAGCAAAATCGGTCAACACTTTTTTGTTACTGGTCCCACCTTCCCTTTTCATGTCTGTTGTGCTGGGAAGGGCGGGGAGAGAAAGAAAAAAAAAAAGGGGAGGGGGAGTAGGAGTACAGGAGAAAGAAGGAGGAGAGGGGGTGGGGGCCACCACCAACTACCTTCTCCATCTCTAACGTGTCAAGTTGTATCTTATGGCACATGGCAAGCGGTAAGGAGGATCCTTTGCTGCCAAGTCCCATACTCATGGGACATGTCACTTGCTATGTCGTATCAGCTCTTGGTAGGCTTAAGATTCTTGGTAGGTGTACCGAGCTGCCCAAATGGCAGTATTCGGATATTTTGCCAAGAGTGATATATATCGGCTCCTCCATCACTGCAACGTGGTGGATACGAGAAGTCCATTCCCGCATAGAGGGAGGAGAGGTAGATCTCCAGTGGACCGGTACGCAAAGCCTAGCAGCGTTGATCAGGTGCATAGACAGTGACTTGAAGTAGCAATTTCTGGGAATTTTTGAATAATGTAGTAAATATTGTGCCGGAGTGAACTCTAGCGGGAGTGAAGTGATCAGGGTTGTCGTGTCATGAACCTTATACCAATATGGCTAGAGCAGGGGGCATGTCCACTAGATATGAAGAAGAGTGCCCTTCTCCACTCCGCACCTCCAGCAGCAGTCAGATACCGCCGGTATAAATTAGTTTAGAATATCTGGCGTTTTGTACCACTTAGTTTTGATTTTGTAGCCATTCTCTTGTGTTGCTACGTTTAGGGAACCCTTATGGATATATAGATGTATTCAGTCCCAGGAAGCTTCGTCTATTTCCATATCCAGTGCAGATTCCCAAAAAGCGTGGTCAGCACGTATCGTGGCGTAGAACGCCGAGATGACATGGCTTTGGGGAGATGATCTGGTGCAGAGAGATTCAAATGCTATTGGATCCCTAATAAAGCACCCTCTACGAGTTGAATTGTCTAAATAGTTTCAGTTGCAGATATGACCAGAAAGGGAACTTTGCGGTATTGGATAGATCAACCAGTTTCTTGTGTTTTTTTTTAACCTCCCGCTCCAGAAAAAGTGTCTTGCCTGGATTTCCCTATGTGGCCATTCTGCTGCCAGGAAATTCCTGTCTAGGCCTGGAGTAAAAGTAGGGTTGCCTCAAAGAGGGGTAATCGAGCATTCCTTGGATGAGAGTTTACATGTAGTACATAATATTTTACAGCGCACACATACAAGAATGACATTTCCTACAAGGCTAGTTAAAAACACCTGAACATATTCAAAAAATACGGGGGTTTGGTCACACTATATGGTCATATAGTGCTAAGCCCACTTACTGCGACAAAGTACCCCGAATTAGTGGGTCCTACTCTAGTAATAGAATGGAAGATCCTTTGTCTCAACCATGGGAGCTAAACTCCTCTATGTGGGAGAACTGAAGGGGATACATCCTATACACTGGTGGCCACTAAATAAGAGGTAATGAGGAGGGGGAGGGGTGCTCCAGCCCAAAAAAACCTGGTCAGCCTTGCAGGAAATGTCATTCTTGTATGTGTGCGCTGTAAAATATTTTGTACTGTTTGTAAGTCTTATAGCAGCACCATCTTGAATTTAAATGCATTGTAGCGTGTGCCCCCCAAATATGTACTTGTATATTGGAATAGACCCTGACTAGGTTTTTTGGGCTGGAGCACCCCTCCCCCTCCTCATTACCTCTTATTTAGTGGCCACCAGTGTATAGCATGTATCCCTTTCAGTTCTCCCACAGAGGAGTTTAGCTCCCATGGTTGAGACAAAGGATCTTCCATTCTATTACTAGAGTAGGACCCACTAATTCGGGGTACTTTGTTGCAGTAAGTGGGCTTAGCACTATATGATCATATAGTGTGACCAAACCCCCGTATTTTTTGAATATGTTCAGGTGTTTTTAACTAGCCTTGCAGGAAATATCATTCTTGTATGTGCGCGCTGTAAAATATTTTGTACTGTTTGTAGGTCTTATAGCAGCACAATCTTGAATTTAAACGCATTGTAGGGTGTGCCCCCCAAATATGTACTTGTAGATGTAGTACATGGTACATGCCCTGTCAAACGCCTGGAGAGTAGATCTAATTAGTGGGTGAGCATAGAGATGGGGAGATACGTGTTCTTTTTGGAGCCATGGTACTATACATAGTTCTGCATCAGAGACTAAGGCTGGCCATACATTATACAATTTTCTTGTACAACTTTCCTTTAGATTTACCAAAACCATATAATATGAGGTCAAACCTAAACACTTTCAATTTGTATGCAATCAGCCAGGCCCTTGCACTACATAGTTGAAGGTAAATCTAAAGAAAATTGAATAAGAAAATTGTATGGTGTATGGCCAGCTTAAGTGTTCGAGACCAACCCAACCTTTACACCTTTCATGGATCTTCCCGTCCACCACCCTAGTCAGGTGGACTGGCCAGTAGTAGCATTGTAGATCTGGGAGACCGATTCCCCCACTAGACTTCGGCAACACTAACTTAGCCCATTTGATTCGTGCGGGTTTGTTGCCCCGTGGGAAGGACCTACACATAGCCCTGTATGCCGCAAAAAATGAGGTTGGCAGCCGGATTGGAATAGTTTGTATCTTGTAAAGCATGTGTGGAAGAATCGTCATTTTTAAAATTCAAGCATGCCCGAACATGGAGGGCACATGCTATTTCTGGAGTTCTCTGTTTCCACCGTAAAGTTTCTAGTATAGAGCTCTGATAGGTTGACAGGGAGTTTTATGCCTAGATACGTGACAGAGTCCATTTTCCTTTGGAATGGGAAATGTATCTGGCATTGTCGCATAAGGTCTGGGGTAGGGAAACATTCAGAGTGAATGACTTTGAGTAGTTGATTTTCAAGTTTGAGATGTGTTTGAGAAAGAACTGACAGGAGATTCGGCAAGGACGTTAGTGGGGAGGAAAGAAATAATAAGACGTCGTCTGCAAATGCTGCGATTTTAAATTCACGGCCATGTACCTTTACCCCCTTGATATCTGGGTGTTCCCTAATACAACGGAGAAGGGGTTCCAGGGTGAGGATGTAGAGTAAGGGTGATAGGGGACAGCCCTGTCTTGTTGTGAATAGAGAAGGCGTTCGACAGGTGGCCATTGACTAACTCTGGCCCTTGGGTTGGCATATAGGGCTAGGATGAGTGCACATATTTTGGCGCCAATACCCAGAGCTCCGAACACTTCACACATATAGTCCCAGGCCACTCGGTCGAACGCCTTCTCTGCATCCATTGCTAGGAAAAAGCCTTCCCCTTGGTTAGAAGTTAGCCAGTGATGTAGGTTCAAGGCTTTGACAGTGTTGTTTCTAGCCTCTCTGCCTGGTACAAAGCCTACTTGGTCCAGTCCCACCCAGTTTGGTACGTGTTGGAATAATGGAGTTGCTAACATTTTTGCAAACCGCTTAATGTCCACATTGAGTAAGGATATTGGACGGTAGGAAGCATCATTGGCTGGGTCTTTATTATCTTTCAAGATCACCGAGATATATGCTTCCAGTAAGCTGGTCGAGGAATAAGGTGCTTGCGGCAGTGAGTTAAAAACTTTAAGAAAGCCCGGGGCAAAGGAGGTCTGAGAAGCACTTATAATACTGGGCAGAAAATCCATCGGGACTTGGGCTTTTACCCGGTTTTGTAGCCTTCAGTGCCGCTCCCCATTCTTCCAAGGACAGAGGCGCTTCAAGGTCCTGTACAGCATCAATGGTCAAAGGAGAAGGACTGTATCGATTTAGGAATTCACGTATCAGTTTTACCCTATTGTCTGCTCCTACAGGGTTTGGTTCGCCGGGGTGAAGGTTATATAGGTCGCTGTAAAAGCGCTAGAATTGAGAGGCTATAGCTTCATTTTTGGAGTGGATGGTCCCAGAAGCGTCAGTCATATGGTGCACTATGGTGGCTAGCGTCCGGTTCTGTGTGGCCCTAGCCAGGAGTCTACCCGGTTTGTGGCTTTGTTCGTAAAACAAGCGTTGCGTCAGTATATGTCTTTTGCGTGCTCTTTTAAAGTGTTCTTCCAGTAAGAGGGCCCGAGCCTCTGCCAGTCCCTGTGCTATCTGGAGTGCCAGTCAGCGTTTGTGTTGGGCTTCTAAGTCGTGTATCTTGTCTGATAGTTCCTTTTTATCAACATTTGATGATCTCTTTTTTTCCGAGCTGCAATGGAAAGCATGTATCCCCGCATGACACACTTGTGCGCTTCCCACTGAGTCAGAGGTGAGATGCCAGGTGTATCATTGAGGTGAAAGAATTCCTCAATATGTTATCTAATAATGGCCAGATCCCCAGGGTCTGCCAGAAGGGACGCGTCCGTTCTCCAGATGTTGGAGGAGACCTCCCTGTCAGGGAAGACCAAGATCATTGTGACTGGGTGGTGGTCCGAAAGCACCATCTGCTCTATGGTAGCTTTGTGTAGGCAAGAAAGATCAGATTGGCTTATGAAGAGATAATCCAATCTCGAGTAGCGGTTGTGAGGTGGGGAGAAAAAAAGTGTAGTCTCGCTCGCTGGGGTTTAAGGTTCTCCATGTGTCATGTAGCGTAAGAGGCCAGCTGACGTTTGGCTTGGTGTAAGGCCGAGAAGGGAAGAGAAGAGGTACCTCAGGAGGTGTCCAGCAATGGGTTCAGAGCCAGATTGAAGTCTCTTCCAAGGATCAAAAGACCTGATTGAAAGGTCCCTAATTTAAGCAGGGTTTCCCGGAGAAATGGTACTTGCTTAGAGTTGGGGCAATAAATATTAGCCAAGGTCACCAGTCTATTTTTCCCTGACCCTTTTAAAAAAAGAAATCTGCCCTCTGGATCCAGCAACTGGTCAGTAAGGATAAATGACAACCACCTTGATGGCAAAATCGAGACTCCCTTGGTTTTTGATTTGGCACAAGCTGCATGGAAGACCGTGGGAAAGCGACGGTTGCATAGTCGGGGGATGTTGCCTAATTTTAAAGTGGGTCTCTTGTAAAAAGGCAATGTGCGCCTTCAGTCATTTTGCCTCTGCTAGAATGCTGCTGCATTTTGCAGGCACGCTGAGGCTTTTAATGTTTAAAGAGTACACTTTGAGTGAGAGAGGAGCTGTGCAATTCTTAGTTTTGAGCATATTAAAATGTTTCTGTTGAGGATGGGCCAAGAGGGTTTGTGGTGGTGTGGGAAAGTAGAGCAAGAGGAGGGTAGAGAAAGGGAGAGATCAAGAGAGGAAAAAAAAGGGGGGGGGGGGGAGGAAGGGAGTTTTAGGGAGTTGACCTAACCAACGTACTCTGTCAACCGGAGAGATGAAAATGCTGCCTCCTTAGAACCAGGTGTGGTAGACTTATCTAATTGTCGCCGGAGGTGGCTTTAGGCCTGCGAACCCACCTAAGAGAGAGGTTGTATAATATGGGGGGAAAGGAGATCTGGCCAGATTCAAAGGGGAA
Source organism: Aquarana catesbeiana (assembly GCF_042186555.1). NCBI lineage: Eukaryota > Metazoa > Chordata > Amphibia > Anura > Ranidae > Aquarana > Aquarana catesbeiana. The sequence goes on from NC_133326.1 coordinate 427,523,824, forward strand.
CCTGCCTCTCTGAGGTGGGGAAGGGGTCAAACACCAAAGGGCCAGTTCAGATATGTGCATCCAGAGCCTTTACAGTATATCGGTGTAAAAAATGGAGACCAAAATCACATCTATAAGGACCGGAGTGCTTCGGAGTAGGTCCATCCACTGCTAGATGAGCCCCATTTCCATAGCTCCCCAGGCCCCCTCTTATAGAGCTAGCTAGGAAATCAAGTGCCTCTTTTACCTCAGTAGCCGGGGGTGGGGTGGGGGGGGGGTGGGGAGAGGAGCATGTGAGCAGTCCATGTGTTCTGAGAGCAACATTACTGTCCTCGGGGCCCACTGTATCCATATGTGAGCCTCCAATGCCTGTACTCCACTCCATATTTCCATATTTAAATCCACCTGCCATGCCTTCCCCTAGTGCCGAGGGAAAAAAATAAAACAAAAAAAAAACGAAGTTTTGTTCCTCTTTTTTTCCTCTTTTTTTTTTTTTTTGTTTTTTGAGGTATTCCCGACCAACAGTCAAACTTAACAAACTATAGGAAGATGAATTCAACAGATGCAGTGTTCAACAGTGCCTTGTCGTACTTCCGGAGCACTCACATGAGAAGTATCTCCGGAGTGGCAAGATATAGTCCAGCAGTCTCATTAATAAAGCCAAAATTACCGGGTGCCCCTGGTCCCAGAGGCCCCGTTGCTTCCCAGAGGTAGCCTGCTAGAATGCTATAGGGTGCTTCCCTGGGGACACTGTCTCGTATGCATGCAGTAACGGGGAAGGGACGCTGTCAACACTCTGCTTCCTCAATTATTTAAATACACACTGAGGATGGCACGTCCAGCGATAAATTCTACATCTCTGTAGTTAACATCTTTCTGCCCTTGCTGCATGCTAGTTCCCCATGTGTTGGAAAAGCAGCCTTGTACAACATCCCTTTACCATAATTCCCAATAACCATCAGAGTATATATGCCCCCTTGGCTTTTCTGTTACACATTGTGGCGCTCAGTAGCAAAACTTACCCCTGTACCAGAAAAAATTAGGTATCTTGCTGATCACAGTACCAGTTGGATGCCGGTGTAGAGTCCCAGGCTTGCGCTATAAGGGATAGACCCCTATAGCAGGTTCTCCTGCGATTCAGGGTAAGGGAATTGTTCATGCGGATATGTGGTAGGGTCTCAAACCCTAAAGTGTCAGGTAAATCAGGAGCTTGTATTAAGGGCTCAGTCCTTATCTACAACTTGCTCATTGTGGGTGCGCGAGACCATGTAGTCAGTTTCCTGGTATGGCATAGATTGCATGAGGGTAGGGCCTACCTCAGAAGGCAAAACCAGCACAGAAAGAAAAAAAAAAGGGGGGGGGGGCTCTGCTCGTGTGTATCACTCTTCCCTGTGGTAGCTTGCAGGCAGAAAGGGAATTTCCAGCTGTATGCAATACGCCTTTCCCTTAAAACAGTTTGAAGAGGGCACAGGTCTCTCTTATGTTGTAGAGTCATGGCGGAAAGATACTGAAAAATCTGGATGGGGGGCCCCCTGATGTTTCAGCTGGGTATGGTTTTGTGCTAGTGGCAGTATGTCCTCTTTTTGAGAGAAATTGACCAGGCAACAGACAGTGTCCCTAGATGGGTCGGTTTCCCTGCCCCGCGGCCTAAGGACTCAGTGGCACCGCTCTATTTCCACTGGCGCATCTGGTGATCTGCCCAGTAAAGTAATAAAGATGGCCCAAACTACTGCCTGCAACTGAGGACCATCCACAGCTTCTGGAATCCCCCTTACCCGCAGGTTGTGTCTATGGCCTCTATTGTCCAGGTCCTCCATATGCCGATGCATATCAATCAAATGCTGGGAGTGAATGCTGGCTGTTTGTTGTACCTGCTGGATAGCAGCCCCATGAGTCTCAGTCATAGCTTCCATGTGTCCCAGGCACGTGGCGACTCCTTTCAGATCTATCTTCAGGTCAGAGATTGCCGCTGACAGGGTATTCTTTATGTCTAGGGCTACCATCTGGAGATCTGCTAGGCTGAGCATGTGCGTGGGGGGGGGACATATCTGTGGTGGATGTCTCAGGTGTTTCTGTCACAGCGGGGCCCCGCGTACCACGCTTCAAGGCCTGGGATAAGGCCTGCGCGGCTGCCTGCTGTGTGCAAAACATTGCCGGAATACTCCTGCTCAGCTGGGCGGCCGAGTCCGTTTGCGACCGGGAGGTAGATGTGCCTCTCCCCGTAATTGTCTGTCTCCAGATATAGCTGTCTCCTGCATATTGTAGGTTAAGTTCAGGCTCGGGATGGCGGAGCTCCTGTACTAAGCTGCCATCACGCTCCGTCGCTCGGCTACGCCCCCGAGTTTCCATTATTTCTTATGGAGAAATTTGCTTTAATATGCAAGTGCTTTAGATTACAAGCATGTTTCTGGAACAAATTATGCTTGCAATCCAAGGTTTTACTGTATACTTATAATACTAAAGTCAATTAGCACAGCCACAATATACTGTACACACACATCCTGTGCTCAAATACATGAAATAAGAATAATGATGCCAGCTAACACTAAGCGAAATCACAACACTTATCAATACCATAAATAAATAGAAAACAGTTAATCGCAAGAAAAATAAGTCTCTTGTACTGCATATCAACAGCAAAATAAACAAAAAGTGCTATACGCATCTAATACAATTATAATGTGCAACAAATATGATAGTCCGCATATAGTGTAAATTAGTCCAATCAGTATACGCAATCACATCTGTGATCCGAATAATAGAAGTGCTCCGTGTTTCACCACTATACAAACTGGCCGCTCACCTGAAAGCCATGAACCCTGCATTACCAGAAGGTCAAAGGAAATGTTCCATAATTGCCGGCTCTGACAGACTCTTGGCAGATCCGATCTCCTCTTCTCCCATAGGAAGGGTACACAGGTCCACAGTATGGGAAGAAAAGGAAAGCACACAATGCTTTCCATTTAAAAGGTTTAATAATGCTCTTAATTTAAAAGGTTTAATAAATAAAAACATTATATATATATATATATATATGTGTGTGTGTGTGGATTTTGCATTTTACTTTTTATTTATTTTTCTCTTTTTTTTTCCAAGTATTTACTTTAACAGGTTTATACCCACTCATCCTAACTAATTGGAGAGGCCTTATGGTTATAAACCTGTACACAAAAACACCAGATCATTTACTAGCCCTATTATTAGCAATATTAGCCCTATATACTTATTCTGTGTAAAGTAATTTGTCACAGATAAAATGGCTAAATTCATCCAAATAATGAAAACACACTGATATCTACTGTCGTAACGTGGTACATCAAGCTTCAACTTTTGTTATTCTGTCCACAGTACTTTATATGAAATACTGTTCTTAATCTATTAATCTATTATAATCCAACACTGCCATCTTTTGTCCTATAATGGTAATGCGGATCCCATTGAAAGGATAAGCAGGAAAGTGCTTGGTGAAGAAAAAGGAGTTGCTGTTTAGCAGATTAATAAAGTGACTTGCGCTCAAAACAATAGAAGCCAGTGCTTGCTGGAAAAACAATATTGCTTTAAAAAGTCTATTTTGCATGCACAAATGGTTCTGGGCTTAGAAAGAGTTAATTCCTCTAGAAAACCAATATTGTTAAAGGTGGATCTTCTTGTTCTAGTGCTGGCTTGGTGATAGTGCTACTTATTCGTGCTCCTAATGTGCATACACTCACCTAACAGCCTCACCCCTACAGGGGTATTGCGCGATCACAGTATTTGCCACTGTGTAGCAACTCCTGGCAGTTCCGGTTCGTGCTTTTAATGTTGTTCGAACTGGAACTGCCAAGAGTTGCTATACAGTAGCAAATACTGTGATCGCGCAATACCCCTGTAGGGGTGAGGCCATTCGGTGAGTGTATGCACATTAGGAGCACGAATAAGTAGCACTATCACCAAGCCAGCACTGGAACAAGAAGATCCACCTTTAACAATATTGGTTTTCTAGAGGAATTAACTCTTTCTAAGCACAAAACCATTTGTGCATGCAAAATAGACTTTTTCTAGCAAGCACTGGCTTCTATTGTTTTGAGCACAAGTCACTTTATTAATCTGCTAAATAGCAACCCCCTTTTCTTCGCCAAGCACTTTCCTGCTTATGCACTTTATTACCAGGTCCAGTTAAGTACTGTATGTTATATTGGGCACTTTTTACATGATTTTTCATATAATTTCACAAATATCAGTATTATTCAAATGTTTGGTTGTTACTCACAAGGGACAAATCACATATGGATTATTAGCAAAGAATCAGTCCCTTTATATATTGTCACTATATTTTAAATAGCCACAAGAAGTTGTAACACCACCTAGATATTATTATAACACATTGTCAGCTAATAGTGGTTTATCACTAATTAGTCACCAGAACAGCGCCACACCTACATCCACTTCTCTCCTAATTCAGCATATTCCACTCTGGTGGAATTGTGCCTGTAGAGGCAACAGTTCTACATTCCACTTGTACCAATCTTCATTGCACAGATTCAACTTTCATCTCCAGACTGATTCTCCTCATTCTATTATAAACAGTATCAACAACTGTTAATACCTAATTTAACAAAATTATACAACAACATTCTTAAAGGAGATCAGTTCCCAGATGAAATGTTACTTGCTAACATGTCTCTCATCCCAAAACCAAAGATCATACATTGCCCCAAAATTATAGACCAATTTTGGTAATAAACAATGACATTAAGATACTTAGTAGACTGTTAGCCAATAGATTAGCATCAATAATCCCCTCCCTAATTTCCCCTTATCAATCAGGTTTCATACCCGGCAGACAAATTACGGACCATATTAGATTAGTAACAAACATAATTCAAGATGCAAATATCAACTCCAGATCTGTCCTACTACTTAGCCTCGATATTATTAGGCATTTGACAGTGTATCCTGGAACTTCCTTGATATAGTGCTGAAAAGATATGGTTTCAAAGGTAAATTTCTCCCCGCCTTTCAAGCTCTTTATCATAACCCATCTACTAGGATAAGATTACCAGGTTGTAATTCAGACTTTTTCAAGTTGGGCAGGGGTACACGCCAGGGATGTCCCCTCTCTCCCTTACTATTCACTCTTGCGATTGAACCCTTAGCCACAGCAATACTATTACACCCAGACATCAAAGGTTATAAACCTAATAATAACACCTATAAATTGAGCATGTATGTGGACGATATGATTTTATTACTCACACAACCCAGTGTAGCTTTATCAAATTTATTACATACTCTTAAAACATTTGCATCATTATAAGGCCTTACGGTGAATGTCTCCAAATCTATTGGAATGCCAATAAACATTACACAATCTCACTTAGACTCCTTATGCACCCCATTCAATTTCTCCTGGTCGATGGAATCTCTTCCATATTTAGGCATCTTTCTCACCCCAAACATTAATAACCTTTCCTCAAAAAACTACATACCCTTGATACAAAAATTAAGATCGATGCTCAAAATGTGGAAATCTTTCAAAATAACATTTTTAGGCAGAATCACAGCCATTAAAATGACAATTCTACCAAAGATGTTATACCTATTTAGGGCACTCCCAATTAGATTAAATAAAGTAATTATTACAAAATTCCAAACCGAGATTAACAAGTATATATGGTCAAATTCTCATCCACGTCTATCAAGATTAGTATTATATAATTCACAAAAGAACGGAGGACTTGCCCTCCCAGATTTCTGGTTATATTTCTTAGCTGCCAGATGGTCACAAATAGCACATTGGCATATTCTCAACCCCAAAATCCCATGGGTTAGATTTGAAAAAGACTCCATTCTACCATATTCTATCTTAGGTATATTATGGGGTAACAAGATTTCAAACCATAACTTTGACACCCTTAATAATAACTTAACTAATATCACAATCAACCAATTATGGAAACTACACAACAAAAATAGAATCTGATATCTAACACACCCCCACATGCTTCTTTTATTGGAGATCCAAAATTCCCCCTAAGGCTCCATTCACACTAGCGCGTTTTTTGATGCATTTTGCAGAAATGCATGGGAATTTTTTAACATGGGTTCCTATGGAACATGTTGACATCAATGCCTTTTTGTACCTCTGCCTTTTTGGAAAGGGTCAGGGACTTTTTTTCATGCAAAATGCAGCGTTTTGCATGTAATAGAATTCAATGGACCAGAATCAAAAACGCAAGTACAGCGTTTTTGATGCATTTTTGATGCGTTTTGCATTTTTGGCGTTTTTTTTTTTATTTTTTAGACTGTATACAGTCTAAAAAAAAACTAAAAAAAAATGAAAAACGCTGCTCAAAAACGTGGCAAGCATCACAAAAAACACTGCAGAAACGCTCAAAAGCAACATGCATAGATGTGAATCGAGCCTAATTACGCATGAAGCAGGAGACTTCTCATGGTGGAAAAACAACAACCTGATATCCCTCTGTAATTTTTTTTAGAAAACAACAACTTCCCCTCATTCTTTTCACTAAAATCTCAACATCAGATCCCCAATACTGAGTTTAATAAATTCCTCCAGATTAGACATTTTTTTAGAACATATTTCCAAACAGTAAACTCACATCCACCATCATTCTTCGAAAACATATGTCTAAAGTCACCTAGAAGAACAGGTCTGATACCATAAATATACTTTAATCTAGTAATAACATAGAATAAAACAAACTCCCCTACATGCACAAATGGGAGCAAGAGTGTGATTTCTCCTTTACAACTGAAAACTGGGACAATTGCAGCAATAATTTACACAAATGCACACGAGCAATCACGATTAAAGAGACTGCAATTAAATTATTTACAAGATGGTAATATACTCCGGTTAAAATTCATGCCATTTTCCCAGATACTCCTCAGACATGCTTCAGAGGTTGCAATTCTACGGGTTCTTTCTCACACATTTTTTTGGAACTGTGAGAAGATTACACAGATATGGAAGCAACTAGAAAAATTTGCTTCCAAAATTTCAAATAGTACCGTATATACTCGAGTATAAGTCGATCCGAATATAATCCGAGGCACCTACTTTTACCACAAAAAAATGGGTAAACTTATTGCCTCGAGTATAAGCCTAGGGTGAGAAATGCAGCAGCTACTGTAAGTGGAAAAAGAGGGTCAACAATGCCCATCTGCAGCTGCATGCCTCACTGTGTCCATCGCATATCTCCCTGTGTCCATTGCAGCCTCCCTGTGTCCATTACATACTTCCCTGTGTCCATTGCATGCCTCCCTGTGTGCATTGCATGCCTCCCTGTGTCCATTGCATGCCTCCCCTGTGTCCATGCCTTCCCTGTGTCCATTGCCTCCCTGTGCCGATCTGCCTACCTGATCAGTCCGTGTCATGCAGTCAGACGGCGGCCATCCAGTGTACAAAAGCCGCGCCTCTTCCTCGTCTGTGATAGGTGGAACACTCAGTTTCCCAGCAGTCAGTGTTCCGCCTATCACGGACATCCTCTCGTCCTCGTCCATGGCATCAGGCATGCAGAAATGGCAGTGACTCGAGTATAAGCCGAGTCACAAAAAAATGTGCTGAAAAACTCGGCTTATACTGGAGTATATACGGTAGTATGAATCTCGCTCTCACTCTCCACAACTGTCTCCTATTTTCCCCTATCATTGGACTCACCACCATAATTTGAGACTGATGCACACAATATGTGTAGCCGTACACTGGTTGATAGCATATACTGGAAATCCCCTTCAGTCCCTCTAACACATTTGAAAACCAGAATCAACAATATTAAGTTTATGAAAAAAATATTCCAGACACTACAGAATACTAATCATTTTTACAATAAAATTGGGACCTATGGCTTAACATTGCCAATTTCTTTTTCAACCCTGAATGACTTTACCAAGTCCGAAGAACAATATAATATATTTATAAATCATACAGTTTTTTGTTAACTTGTTGACTTACCAAAAAAAATATGTTATTAAATAATATATATTTCTATAAACAATCGCACAATATATTTTGATAATCTTTATGTGTAAACTACCTGTATTCTACTTTTTATGGCATATGACAAAAGCTTTTTGTACCACTTCTTTGTACCCAATAAAAATAGTTTGTAAACACAAATAAGTAAAAGAAGAAGATTGCCCTTGAAAAATAGAGCACTGCCACCAGTGCGAGCTCAAATGCACGTACCAAACACATGTCGACTCTTGGCTCAGTGGTAAGATGGCTGCGGGATGATGTGACACCCAAGACTCGGTCCCTCTTTACGTGTTAAGCCAGGAATTTCTTCAGTAGGAGTGGAGCCGTGCCATCTACCTGCTCATCTATTACCTCCACTGCAGCAGACATCAAAATGCCATGCAGCTACAAAATCTCGTTCAATCAATTAAGCCAAAATACTGCTGAAGGACAACAATACCCAGCAACACCAATGCAAAACTATACCTAAACTAATTTACCAAAACAAAAGGGTACATCCTCACACTGAATAATACAGAATAACACCAAGAGCTAAATACTTCTATAAAAAATCTTCCATTATTCCAGGCATACACACAGATAAATATCTATAATTTGCCAATTGAATGCCTGAAATCGATACCATTATAAAAAGTCATTATATAAAAATAAATAAAAAATATATAGCAAATTTACACAAAAATGATTCATAAAAGGTATATACAGTGGGGACGGAAAGTATACAGACCCCCTTAAATTTCTCACTCTTTATTATATTGCAGCCATTTGCTAAAATCATTTAAGTTAATTTTTTTCCTCATTAATGTACACACAGCACCCCATATTGACAGAAAAACACAGAATTGTTGACATTTTTGCAGATTTATTAAAAAAGAAAAACTGAAATATCACATGGTTCTAAGTATTCAGACCCTTTGCTGTGACACTCATATATTTAACTCAGGTGCTGCCCCTTTCTTCTGATCATCCTTGAGATGGTTCTACACCTTCATTTGAGTCCAGCTGTGTTCGATTATACCGATTGGACTTGATTAGGAAAACTACACACCTGTCTATATAAGACCTTACAGCTCACAGTGCATGTCAAATGAGAATCATGAGGTCAAAACAACTGCCTGAAGAGCTCAGAGACAGAATTGTGGCCAGGCACAGATCTGGCCATGGTTACAAAAAAATTTCTGCTGTACTTAAGGTTCCTAAGAGCACAGTGGCCTCCATAATCCTTAAATGGAAGAAGTTTAGGGACGACCAGAACCCTTCCTAGAGCTGGCCGTCCGGCCAAACTGAGCTGAGGGTAAGAGAGGTAAAAAAGAACCCAAAGATCATTGTGGCTGAGCTCCAGAGATGCAGTCGGGAGATGGTAGAAAGTTATAGAAAGTCAACCATCACTGCAGCTCTCCACCAGTCGGGGCTTTATGCCAGAGTGGCCCGACGGAAGCCTCTCCTCAGTGCAAGACACATGAAAGCCCGCATGGAGTTTGCTAAAAAACACCTGAAGGACTCCAAGATGGTGAGAAATAAGATTCTTTGGTCTGATGAGACCAAAATAAAACTTTTTGGCCTTAATTCTAAGCGGTATGTGTGGAGAAAACCAGGCACTGCTCATCACCTGTCCACTACAGTCCCAACAGTGAAGCATGGTGGTGGCAGCATCATTCTGTGGGGGTGTTTTTCAGCTGCAGGGACAGGACGACTGGTTGCAATCGAGGGAAAGATGAATGCGGCCAAGTACAGGGATATCCTGGACGAAAACCTTCTCCAGAGTGCTCAGGACCTCAGACTGGGCCAAAGGTTTACCTTCTAACAAGACGACCCTAAGTACACAGCTAAAATAATGAAGGAGTGGCTTCACAACAACTCCATGACTGTTCTTGAATGGCCCAGCCAGAGTCCTGACTTAAACCCAATTGAGCATCTCTGGAGAGACCTACAAATGGCTGTCCACCAACGTTTACCATCCAACCTGACAAAACTTGAGAGGATCTGCAAGGAGGAATGGCAGAGGATCCCCAAATCCAGGTGTGAAAAACTTGTTGCATCTTTCCCAAAAAGACTCATGGTTGTATTAGATCAAAAGGGTGCTTCTACTAAATACTGAGCAAAGGGTCTGAATAAATCTGCAAAAATGTCAACAATTCTGTGTTTTTCTGTCAATATGGGGTGCTGTGTATACATTAATAAGGGAAAAAAATGAACTTAAATGATTTTAGCAAATGGCTGCAATATAACAAAGTGAAAAATTTAAGGGGCCTGAATACTTTCCGTCCCCACTGTATATTTAAACCTAGCGTGATCTCTCTCTACAGTATGTTAAAATAAGGAGGTACATCGCTAGTTTTAAGTACCCCAGGAGAATATAAATGCAAAAAAAAAAATAAAACAACACCATCACTAAAAGAATAAATGTGTGGAATTAATTTACATAGGTCATAACACCTTATTCACTGATTTACTTGGAGGGGGGGGTTAAGTTATCTATCACTAATTAAGCAGTTCAGGTCAAACTCAACATTCAGACCACTAGGGGTTAGAACCTCTGTTTCATAAATCCAAAAGGATTCTTGGTGACTCAACTGCCTCACATAATTGCCTCCCCTCCAGTGCTTATTCACCTTTTATATTCCCCAGACTTCGGCCCGGGAGGATTTGGCTGCTCAATGACTGGAGCACTTTTTACAATTTGGCACTGCGCTGCTTTAACTGGTAATTGCGCGGTCATGCAATGCTGCACCCAAATGAAATTTGCATCCTTTTTTCCCACAAATGGAGCTTTCTTTTGATGGTATTTGATTGCCTCTGCGATTTTCATTTTATGCGATATAAACGGAAAAAGACCGAAAATTTTGAAAAAAAATGATATTTTCTAATTTTTGTTATAAAAAAAATTAATAAACTCAATTTAGGCCAAAATGTATTCAGCCACATGTCTTTGGTAAAAAAATGTCAATAAGCGTATATTTATTGGTTTGCGCAAAAGTTATAGCACCTACAAACTTGGGTACATTTTCTAGAAATTAACACAGCTTTTAGTTTATGACTACCTATCTAATTTCTTGAGGTGCTAAAATGGCAGGGCAGTACAACCCCCCCCCCCCCCATGACCCCATTTTGGAAAGTAGACACCCCAAGGAAATTGCTGAGAGACATGTTGAGCCCATAGAATATTTTATTTTTTTGTCACAAGTGACTGAAAAATGACAAAAAAAAATACACAAAGTTGTCACTAAATTATATATTGCTCACATGCCATGGTTATATGTGGAATTACACCAGAAAAAATATTTTTTTGCTTCTGAGTATGGGGATACCTCATGTTTGAAGTACATGGATACCAAACACGACATGCTTTAAAATTGCGCACAAACGTGCAGCGGCGAAAATCTACATGCATTTTTAAAAGCCTTTACAGGTTACCGGTTTAGATTTACAGAGGAGGTCTACTGCTAAAATTACTGCCTCACATGCATGGTGCAATTGCTGTTTACATATGACACCCCTTTGCGTGTGAGCCCGGGGGGACAGAGGTGCTTTTTTTTTTTTTTTTATTCTGCTTTTCTGCTTTTTTATTATATTTTTAAACTGTTCCTTTAATTTTTTATCATTTTTATTGTTATCTCAGGGAATGTAAATATCCCCTAGCAATAGGTGGTGACAGGTACTCTTTTTTGAAAAAATTGGGGTCTATTAGACCCTAGCTCTCTCCTCTGCCCTCAAAGCATCTGACCACACCAAGATCGGTGTGATAAAATGCTTTGCCAATTTCCCAATGGCGCTGTTTATATCCGGCAAAACCTAAGTCATGAAATGCTCATAGCTTCCGGTTTCTTAGGCCATAGAGATGACTGGAGCCATTCTGGTCTCTCATCAGCTCTATGGTCAGCTGGCGGAACCACCAGCTGCATTCTCGGGTTCCCTGTCGGGACAGGGGAGCCCAAGAAAACCATGGAAGACAGTGGGATAGGGGGCGTTCCCTCCCACTGCTTATAAAAGCAGTCTAGAGGCTAATTAGCCACTAGGATTGCTTTTACATGATAGCCGACCACTGGCTGAAAAGAATGATACTTAAACCTGCAGGCATCATTCTGGTATAACCACTCAAATTCCAGGAACATACCAGTATGTTGCTGGTCCTTGTTGGGCATACATTGTAATGTTCTTTTTTTATGCAGCTTGTGGGCTGAACTAAAAAAAGAGATTTATTGGTGGGTATGACCACCATTAGAATACCGCCCTTCATCCACCCACTTCTAATGATGGGCATACGTGCACCATTTTTTTTTTAACTGTGGTGGTGAAATCACCTCCTACAGCGATGGAGTCGCTGATTTACACATCGTGGGAGCAAACGCTGTTACTGTCAAGATAAATAAACCAGTGATGCAGCTGAATAGCATACCTGCTAAGCAAATGATGGTTAACAATAAAACAAAGTAACATTACAGTATAACAGTAAGACTTACCATACCTGCAAATAAAACATTGCAATCTGTGCATAAAAAATATATGCCGAAGCATAGGGGCAATCCTGCCCTAATGTTAAGAGCAAATCGCTCCTCCACCCCTGCCCCCATGCTTCGGCATATATGCTCTTCTTTTTAACTGTGGTGGTGAAATCACCTCCAACAGCGTTGGAGTCACGGCTTTATGTATCGTGGGAGCAAACGCTGTTTCTGTCAAGATAAATAAACCCGTGCTGCAGCTGAATGGCATAATGCCCCGTACACACGGTCGGATTTTCCGATGGAAAATGTCCGATCGGAGCGTGTTGTCGGAAATTCCGACCGTGTGTGGGCTCCATCGGACATTTTCCATCGAATTTTCTGACACACAAAGTTGGACAGCAGGAGATAAAATTTTCCCACAACAAAATCCGATCGCGTCAATTCCGACCGTGTGTGGCCTGTTCCGACGCACAAAGTGCCACGCATGCTCAGAAGAAATTCCAAGACGGGACAGCTCATTCTGGTAAACTTAGCGTTCGCAATGGATACAGCACTTTCGTCACGTTGCAATGTTAAAAATGGTTTAATACAGCGCACTCTCTTCTTCTTTATAATGTGACAAGAATTAAGTAGTTTTGCTGCTCATATTCACACACACTTCTCACAAACTTCTTTCGTTACTATTTACCGGGATTCCCTCAATATATTTTGATTTCTCACATCTGACAACATATTTTTGTATATTTTTTATATATTTTTGGGCTTTAATGTAGATTCTTTTTTTGTGTTTCTATTTTATTTTTTTTATTTTTGCGATTTTGATTTGTACTCCCGAAAATGTTTGAGTGTGTTTTTTGTGACAAGTTCCCACAACACCATTGATATGTTGTTCTATTTAAACTGTAGAAGATTGTTTGGTGTTGTTGTCTCTTGTTAATTTCACATTTTATGTTAGAAATGTACCTGAATCCTCACCAACAAACTGTCCTTTTTGGATGAAAACACACACAGGAGAGTATAATTTACCTAAAAAATGTATTAAGGGCTCACAACTATAAACAAAGAGGGAGGCAACGCTGGAGAAACTACAGAAGTCGGTGAAGCCTTGTACCCCCAGGGCAGACATCAATTATTTAAAAGCCAAATTGGTGGCCTGAGGAGTCCTTATCTAAGGGAGGGCAGTGTGGTCCAGAAGTCCCAGAGATCCGGAAAGCAGCAGATGACATCTGTGTCCCCAGGCTGTGGTCATACGAGAGACTGCATCTTCTGTCAGACCAGACTGAACCCAGGGTCATCACTCTCTGGTCTTCTTTCCACGCCTCCTTCCACGTGGTGGCTCTGGTGGTGGAGTTGTGGCAGCAGGAGGAGGAGGAGGATCGTCCATCTCAATGACATCTGTCTTGGGTGTTAGTTCCCCACTCACCCCCTTACGTAGGACTTTATAAATAAGGTCCTCAGAGAGCCTGCGTTGGCCCTCCTGCATGCCCTGCAATTTGGTGGCATCCATGCAGGCAAAGGCCTCTTCAGGAGTTGGTAAGGCTCTGAGGGACGCAGAAGCCTCCTGGATCAGCCTGAATGCTGAATCCTGCACGGGACTCGGAGTCGTCTTCCTGGCTCGTTTATGTGGCAGGCGGAGGGGAGGGACCTGAGACTCAGTCAGGCTGCGACTTGTCCCAGGCTTCTCCTGGCTGACACTTAGCCCCGCCTCCTCCTGGCTGCCACTAATCCCCGCCTCCTCCTGACTGCCACATTCCACAACCTCCTCCTGGCTGCGGTCTTCCTGTGTATGAAAAAGGGATATAGTTTTAGTATTTTTTTCATCAATCACACACAATTTTCACCTCCTGACTGCTGCAAATTGAATGTTAACAAATATAACAGACTATCATTCTGAGCCCAGCATTTTTCATTCTTGTCCCAATTTTGGGTGCCCACTACTGTCTATTGATATGTAAAACACTTTTTTCAATCAGCAATTAGTGATCAATAATAAAATCTAGTAAACATCATTTATTTATTGACCAGAAATCTGTTGAAGAATGCTATACCTGACTCCAGCTGGGCTCCTCCACTTTTTCCTGGCTGGAAGGCCCAGGTTGGACATTGGAAGCCTCAGCTGGGGTGGAAGGAAGAGTGGAAGGAAGAGTGGAGAGGGATTCCCTGACTTCAGTGTGGTCTGACAGAAATCGCAGTCTCTCATAGTACCACAGCCTGGGGACATAAACGTCATCTGCTGCAGCTCCGGATCTCTGGGAATCCGTGACCTTCTTGCGCTCCCTAAGATAAGTGCTCCTCAGGCCACCACTTTTAGCTTTTAAATAGGGGATGGTTGCTGTGGGGACCACCGGCTTCACCAACTCCAGCAGTTTCTCCAGCGCTGCCTGCCTCTTCTGTTTGTGATTATAGTGGGGGTGTCTCACTTGCCACAGACAGGGCAGCTCCCTGTACTTGTCTATGAACAGGGGCAGGAAATTGTGGTCGTTGAACCCATCCATTTTCTCTGCAAGACACAACACAAGACAAACCCTAATGTAAGGCCAAACTCCCCTAATCTTGTTACAATATAGGCTTCCATTTCGAAGCAGTATAGGCCCAAGTTTAGATCTTACCTTCGTTATCACGATCGGCGTCTCCGATGCTCCTTCCTCCACTCACAGATCGTACGTAAGACGCACGTGTGTTACGCTTTATACACACTGCGCATGCGTATAACTCCGCCCGCCCCTGACGTTCTTTCTAGTCTATTCCCCGCCCCTTTTCATTCGGCGCAGTGGGGGAAGAGCACATGGTGGATAGACAGCAGGTGCGTGCTAATTGTAGCAACGAGGAGGAGGAGGAAAGGCTGGAGCCTGAAACGTCCCGATCCAGAAGGAGATTTAAGGACTCAAATATGTCCTTTGGGGAGATGTTGGAGATGGTGGACATCCTGAAGAAGGCCGACTATGATGGAAAGTATGGGCCTTACCCCAACCCCAATGTCCGAAAGGCCAAGATCATGGCGAAAGTGGTCAGGAGTCTGCACCGGAAATTCGGGGTACGACGATCGAAAGATCAGCTCAGGAAGCGGTGGTCGGACCTGAAATTACGAGAACATGAGCAGTACAGAAAGATCCGGAGAGTGCTGCAAAAAAGTAAGTAGTTGTGCTGTGTTCCTATTCTTTATGTTTATTACGTTCGTGCTGCTCCATGTGCTTTTAGGAACTGTTGTACAGTTTAAAATGGCAACTTTCATGTTCATGGGCACATTATTCGTTCGGATCAAACATTTTTCGTTCCAAATATAAAATACCATTGTTTAGCCCATATGCATTTGGCCACCATTTTGACGCCCTATACTTGTCTTCAAAGAATTGGGTTGTGTAGATGGATTTGTTACTAGAATGAAATGCAAGCTAGATTCTGTGTAAGGAGAGGACACTCAGCAGCTGTTTTCACATCTGGACACTGGAGCACTAGTGTGGGACACAAAAACGCCATTTATATTAGGGGGGCCACACAGGTGCTCCAGTGTATACTGTAGGGGGGGCTACATCTGTGAAGCTCACACTAAACAGGTAAAATATTGCAGGTTGACAAAGGGCATTCAACAAATTACAACTTGGAACTCTGCTAAAATTGACAATTGTACCCCACTTCCAAGCAATGTTTCCTATTTATAGTTCTGACATTAAATATCTGTGTGCTAATTATACCATTTTGTTTCACATAGGGGAGAAAAGACTCGGAGGACATCCCTCATCTGAGGAGACCAGAGCCCCCCCCCCCTGGAAGAAGGGGAAATCCCCCCAACACAAGCTGAGCAGGGGGAAGAAGACGTGGTGGAAGTAGTCACCACAACAGGTGAGTGTCTGCAACCACAGGCTCAGATAAGAGATGGATGGCGGCATTTTTTTTAAACCAAATTTATTTTGGGGTTCCTCTCTTTTTAGGTGATCGTGAGGTTGTGGATGAAGATCCTTTCACATCCGAAAGTGCCCAGATCCTGATCGGGGAGATCATGGGGTGTAATTTACAATTGGAAATCATCAAGCAAAACATCAATGATGTTATTCCAAAATATAAAAACATCATTGATGTTTTGGAGCGAGTTTAAAACCCCTCCAAATCACTTTCTTCTTTTGTGTGCTACAATGTGCTAAATGTTTTTGTGATTTTTCCCAAAGCCAAATTTGGAGGATGCACACAGTGTGCCAACATGTGCTATCTGCCATCACGGGAGATCAATGGACGCGTTTTGGGGGCGCAACCCCTTCCTCAATAATAAAGTAGCGGTGAGGAAGGGCTTGCTCCCCCAAAACACATCCCTTGATCCCCCGTGATGGCAGGTAGCACATGTTGACATTGGGAAATTTGTGTGCATCTTCCAAATTTGGCTTTTCCAGGGGTGATTTCCCCCCATCTGAACGCAATATCAAACACAGTTCCTAAATACTCATGTCTGATATTGCCTTCAAGTTCTACCAAATGTGAACTTTGTAAGATCAAGATTTGTGTCTTTCTTGTTGGTTTTACACAGGCCTGTTTTCTAGAAAATGGACATTTTGATTTTGGATAATGCCACCACAAAAATTGGTATACAACAAACATGTTGGTTTGTGTGACCTTTGGTAAATGCACATGTGATTGTGCAGGTATTAAAAAGATTGTTAATCAAGAATGTGTGGATTATTGTCTCAACGCTACAACACTTTTGGGGTGATGTAATTGTTGTTTGATGAGAAAATGGGGGTTATTTCCTAAGGGCAAATCCACTTTGCACTACAAGTGCAGTTTCAGTGCAGTTGCAAGTGCACTTGTAGTGAAATGTGTTTTTGCATTTAGTAAATAACAGCCAACAGTGCTTTGTATAAGGTTACACAATCACGCCATTTTCTGCACTCCAAACATTTCTGTCAGGGTCAGCTAAAATAAACACAAGCTGTAAATGTCCACAAAGATTTATTTATTTTTTTTATTATAAAAAGGCTTCACAGATTGTCTGGCATATTGATGGCCCCCCTACCCGCAAAGAACTCCTGGTATCGTAACCGGACATCACGGGCACTCAGGGAGGGCAAGCCAGGACGGCCAGAAATGAATATGCAAGAACCAGTGCGCAAAACCACAATATGAGTGAGGGATTAATAAAACTGACGGTAAAATACCTGATGGAGAGCCGCCAACATAGATAGGTTCACTCAGTTCCCCAAAAAACAACTATAAAATAAAATTATGTGGCGCTATTCCATCAATCAGTAACAGAACAATGTATGGTGAAGTGGGCAGAGTACACTCCACCTCATGTAATATATGCCAGGAAAGAGTGAATAATAGCCTAGAAATAAATGTCACCATATAAAAGTCGATCAAAGAGAGATGCAATTCTGCGATAAGAAAAATTAAATACAAGAATATAGGCAATTAAATACAAAGTGACTCAGTGCTTAATGAAATAAAACGGTCACCCCTCAATAGGTGAAAAAATATATATAACTGTGGGTATGCAAAAATGACTTCCCAAATGCTTCCAAAATGCTCACAACCAAAATTCATACACAAGTATAAGCAATTAGATGCAAAGCGACTCAGTGCTTAGTGTAATAAAACGGTCACCCCTCAGGTGAAAAAATATTAACTGTGGGTGTGAAGAAAATATCTTCCCAAATTAAATGCTCGCAACCAAAATTCATATACAAGTGATAACCAGTGACTCAGAAATCATCACTGAAAATAAATAAATTCTAATGCTAATAGAAAATAAATAAAGTCACTCTTCAACGTGAGCTGCGAATAAAAAGTGATAATGTGACATATAATGCAAAAAAAATCTTAAGATCAGCAAAAAACTTTATGTGCATACAATGCAAAATAATAAATAATTATGACCAAATGAATAGTGTAATCATGCCATAATAAATAAAGTATTAAATACAGTGATTAAGTAATGAATTTATACTAAAATGATCAAAAAATAGGCAATAAAGGACAGCTAATCCCACCACAGAGATGCTGTCCCAAATGGTGACAATAGTGCAATATAGTCCATACAAAGGTGCAGTAGTGATGGGTGATTTCCACAAAGAGTCTTTAGACAGTGCAAAAAAGTGTGCAGTGACTGGTAATTTTTCTTCTATGCACGTTTTAGTGCATCTCCCAGGTGTTTCCCCCAGCCTCTCACCTCCAACAGCGGCCCCCAATGGGCCTAGTAGGGCGGGTGGATATTTCTAGGAGAGGATGTGTTTCCTGCAGCGTGTCTTTAAACATCCAATAGATCTGTCTCTCTGCAGCTCATCCCACAGCTCTCAGCACTCTCAGCGGTCCCAGCGGTTATTAAGAACAAAGAAAAGGTCTCATGGTGTAGTATTAAAAGCCCATTTATTAAAAAGCGTAGTAACTTACATTGAATTTAACAGCAAACAGTAGATGTGAGGGAAGCTTCCGGGTTCGGCCGTCCCCGAGAAGCGTCGGCACCTGACTCCTCCTACCCTGACGCGTTGCGTCACAGCACGTGACTTTATCAAAGGGATGAGGAGTCCGGTGCCAGTCATTCCGTTTATATATGCGCCGTTGACATAGCAACGGATCAACAAAGCCAAAAGCCGAGCTTCTGTGTACAATGCCGCATCATAGGGGGGTGTCAATGATATGCTCATTTATAACCAAAGATGACATGATCAGTAAGCAACATCTCTTCATTTAGATTGTAATTAAAAACATTTATAAACTAGAGCCATTAACATTAAAAATTCCTGTATTAAAATTAAATATTGGATAAAACTATAAGGCCATCATCGCCATCTTGTGGTGACTTAAAAATTAACCATGCTATCCATTCTAATTTCGCAGGAAACCATACAGTAAGATAAGATTATATTCCAATAAAAACGCTGGTCATTATGTCAATAACCAAAATCATAGACAACCAGCTCATCAGGTAAAAATGCATAAAGCTCATTAAAAGATATCAAAAAATGAATTAAAATAATGCAATAAAAGAGGGAGAAATATATTAGTCTTCAGTAAATACCCACACATATAGAGTGGAGGTTAGCGTGCTAATAAGAAGAATTCAAACTGTCTAGGAGGGAGGAAGGGAAGGGGAGGGGAAGTGGAGGGGCGCGGGGGGGGGGGGGAGGGGAACCAGAAGAAACAATTCAACATCCCAAATCACTTAGTCAGAAGCATACTAAACTAAAATATGGATAGGTTATAAGGCCACTAAAAATTAGAGATAAAACAATTTAAATCAAATTCCACGTTATGTCCTAGGGGCGATAAAGTCTGTAATTCATGAATCCATCTGGATTCGGCCTGACTAATTTTGATAATTTTATTGTCGCCCCTCCAATGAGGTTTATACTTTTCAATTCCGCATATTTTCAGTGATGAAGGGTCACTATTGTGATATTCTACATAATGTCGAGATAGACTGTGCTTATCAAATTTTTTCTTGATATTTTGTACATGTTCTTTCAGTCTAATCCATAGTGCCCTCTTTGTTCTGCCAACATATTGGATATGACAGGGGCACTCCAAGAGATAGACCACTCCTTCACTTCTACATGAAATAAAATCCTCTATTTCATAATTCTGTGTAGTAACGGTGGACGTGAAACTTGATTTTTTCTTTTTATTTTCTTTTGTATGTCTGCAAGCATAGCAGTTTTTGCATGGGTAAAACCCCTTTCCCTCAAAAAAGGAGAATTTTTTCTTCTGGGGTGGGTCTAAAACATTTTTTGCTAGATGATCCCGCAATGTCGGGGCCCTCCTGTATATAAATTTAGGTGTTTTTGATAGAATGGGGCCCAGATGGCGATCTGTCTTGACAATGTCCCAGTATTTCTTAATAATTTTTTCAATTTGTTTGTATTGCATGTTATAGTCCATAATAATGGGTACATTGTCCTCTTGGGTAAGGTTTTTTTCCTTTTCATCTTGTATTAGTTTATCTCTCTCCAGACGTGTAACATCAGTAATTTTTTCTTCGATGAATTTAGCATCATATCCTTTCTGGATAAACCTTTCTCCAACCATTTTAGCCTGTTCCATAAAAACTTCTTTTTTAGTGCAATTTCGCCTTAGTCTTACTAGTTGTCCCTTAGGTATGTTATTCAACCATAGTGAGTGGTGACAACTATCCAGAGATAAGTAACTGTTTCTATCCACTGCCTTAAAATAAGTTTGAGTACATAATTTAGTTCCTTCTTTTTTAATTTCGAGATCAAGAAAATTAATTTTCTCATTATTGATCTCCCAAGTCAATTTTATATTTTTATTGTTATTATTCAAATAAAAACAAAAATCACTAAGGCTTTCTTTATCTCCCTTCCAGATAATAAAAATGTCATCAATGAAACTTTTGTATACTAGCAACTGATGCGGTCGATTGCTATACAGTACTTCTTCCTCCCACTCTGACATGTACAGATTAGCCACGCTAGGTGCATATTTAGCACCCATTGCAATTCCCCATATTTGTTTGTAGTAATTCTTATCATGCCAGAAATAACTGGATTCCAGACTAAATTTTAAGCAGTCTAATAAGAATCTTCTTTGTTTACATTTAAGACTGCTAAATTTCCTTAGGGCCCATTTAGTTGCCTGTAAAGCTTCATCATGATTGATGATCGTGTACAAGGACGAGACATCGTATGTTGCCAGATATATAGGTCCATCACTCAAGGTCACATCCTTGAGGAGTTGAATAAGGTGCTTAGTGTCTCTCAAGTATGATTTTGTCTTCTTTACTACTGGTTGTAAAAACCAATCAATGTATTCGTCTATTCTTGCACTTACTGAATTGATCCCATTCACTATAGGTCGTCCTGGGGGTTTATCCTTATCCTTGTGAATCTTTGCAACGTATAGATTATGGGTATCTTGTCAAGTTTTCGGCTGTAAATAGAGAGCCTCCTTTTTATTTAAGAGGCCCTTATTAACCCCCTTTTTGAATGACTTTTGCCAATTCTTTTTTGAGGCTTGATGTTGGATTACTTAATAATAAACGGTAGGTATCTTTATCATTCACCTGTCTATTCAGCTCCTCGTAGTAGTAATCCTTGGATTGGATAACAATTGCTCCTCCTTTATCGGCCTGTCGAATTACAATATCTTTTCTTGATTCCAATTTTTTTATACCATTCTTTATACTTCTTGGGTCCTGCATGTTTTTCACTTTTAATTCTTGTAGATCTTTTAAAACCATTTTTTTAAAAACTTCAATATGTCCATCTTTACCAGCAGGTGGATTAAAAAGAGATTTATTCTTCAAATTGCTGAACAAAATTTCATTATTATCTAGTATAATTTTTCTTCTTTCCAATGGGTTACTGATCGTGTATTTTTTTATATTAAGGCTCCTGATGAACTTATTAATGTCCACGTATGTATTGAATTTATTCAAATTCTTCCTTGGGGCGAACTTTAATCCCTTATCCAGTACTTTAATCTCTTCTGGTGTTAGTTCTACCCACTGATGTTAATGATGCCCTCCCCTATTGTTCTCTTTTTCTTTTTGCTCCTTGATTCCTGCTCGGCGTCCTCTTCTCGTTTTTCGTTTTTTCCTTTCTTTTTTTCCACAGATCTTCTTGGGGTGTTTCTTTGATATTCCCCCCTGTCTTGATCCCTTTGTCCTTCCTGTCTCCTGTCTTCTCTCCTCCTTGTTCTCCTGTCCGGCAGAATAAAATTGAAGAGGCTATTATAAATTCAAACAATAGCACCCCAGTCAAAGAAGTAAAAGTGTTAGAGAATATAAATGAAAGGAAGATCGATGAGCCTCTGCCCAATAATGGCATTCAGGGCAACTATAACACTTATAACACCCCCCAACAGAAACAAAGATGGAAAGGCAATAATTGGAATAAACCATTCTGGAAAAACAATGGGAATCCGAACAACCATCAAGGAAGAGTCTACCATCAGTCTCCATGGGATAGAAGATCCCCCTATCGGAGATGGCAAAACTATGAGAACAATGGGGATAGAAGTAACTACTACCCAGATAGAGTAAGAAGAGAAGAAAGACCTTTGAGGAACAAGAGAGATGAAAGGAGAAGAAGGGACTCTCCCCCACGCTTTGATCATTATGCTGTACCGACATATAATAGATATGAACAATTACAGGGGTATAATGATGGAGGGAGATCACCCTGGTATTACAAACAACGACAAGGGGAAAGGCATGAACGAGAGAGAACACCATATCGTTTTTTAGATCAACGCCATCGAACATCGCCGAGGCGTCAGTACCACGAGGATCCCCCAAGGAGACAGAACAGGCGTACCCCGAATCCCAGTCCGGACAGGAGAACAAGGAGGAGAGAAGACAGGAGACAGGAAGGACAAAGGGATCAAGACAGGGGGGAATATCAAAGAAACACCCCAAGAAGATCTGTGGAAAAAAAGAAAGGAAAAAACGAAAAACGAGAAGAGGACGCCGAGCAGGAATCAAGGAGCAAAAGAAAAAGAGAACAATAGGGGAGGGCATCATTAACATCAGTGGGGTAGAACTAACACCAGAAGAGATTAAAGTACTGGATAAGGGATTAAAGTTCGCCCCAAGGAAGAATTTGAATAAATTCAATACATACGTGGACATTAATAAGTTCATCAGGAGCCTTAATATAAAAAAATACATGATCAGTAACCCATTGGAAAGAAGAAAAATTATACTAGATAATAATGAAATTTTGTTCAGCAATTTGAAGAATAAATCTCTTTTTAATCCACCTGCTGGTAAAGATGGACATATTGAAGTTTTTAAAAAAATGGTTTTAAAAGATCTACAAGAATTAAAAGTGAAAAACATGCAGGACCCAAGAAGTATAAAGAATGGTATAAAAAAATTGGAATCAAGAAAAGATATTGTAATTCGACAGGCCGATAAAGGAGGAGCAATTGTTATCCAATCCAAGGATTACTACTACGAGGAGCTGAATAGACAGGTGAATGATAAAGATACCTACCGTTTATTATTAAGTAATCCAACATCAAGCCTCAAAAAAGAATTGGCAAAAGTCATTCAAAAAGGGGTTAATAAGGGCCTCTTAAATAAAAAGGAGGCTCTCTATTTACAGCCGAAAACTTGCAAGATACCCATAATCTATACGTTGCCAAAGATTCACAAGGATAAGGATAAACCCCCAGGACGACCTATAGTGAATGGGATCAATTCAGTAAGTGCAAGAATAGGCGAATACATTGATTGGTTTTTACAACCAGTAGTAAAGAAGACAAAATCATACTTGAGAGACACTAAGCACCTTATTCAACTCCTCAAGGATGTGACCTTGAGTGATGGACCTATATATCTGGCAACATCCGATGTCTCGTCCTTGTACACGATCATCAATCATGATGAAGCTTTACAGGCAACTAAATGGGCCCTAAGGAAATTTAGCAGTCTTAAATGTAAACAAAGAAGATTCTTATTAGACTGCTTAAAATTTAGTCTGGAATCCAGTTATTTCTGGCATGATAAGAATTACTACAAACAAATACGGGGAATTGCAATGGGTGCTAAATATGCACCTAGCGTGGCTAATCTGTACATGTCAGAGTGGGAGGAAGAAGTACTGTATAGCAATCGACCGCATCAGTTGCTAGTATACAAACGTTTCATTGATGACATTTTTATTATCTGGAAGGGAGATAAAGAAAGCCTTAGTGATTTTTGTTTTTATTTGAATAATAACAATAAAAATATAAAATTGACTTGGGAGATCAATAATGAGAAAATTAATTTTCTTGATCTCGAAATTAAAAAAGAAGGAACTAAATTATGAACTCAAACTTATTTTAAGGCAGTGGATAGAAACAGTTACTTATCTCTGGACAGTTGTCACCACTCACTATGGTTGAATAACATACCTAAGGGACAACTAGTAAGACTAAGGCGAAATTGCACTAAAAAAGAAGTTTTTATGGAACAGGCTAAAATGGTTGGAGAAAGGTTTATCCAGAAAGGATATGATGCTAAATTCATCGAAGAAAAAATTACTGATGTTACACGTCTGGAGAGAGATAAACTAATACAAGATGAAAAGGAAAAAACCTTACCCAAGAGGACAATGTACCCATTATTATGGACTATAACATGCAATACAAACAAATTGAAAAAATTATTAAGAAATACTGGGACATTGTCAAGACAGATCGCCATCTGGGCCCCATTCTATCAAAAACACCTAAATTTATATACAGGAGGGCCCCGACATTGCGGGATCGTCTAGCAAAAAATGTTTTAGACCCACCCCAGAAGAAAAAATTCTCCTTTTTTGAGGGAAAGGGGTTTTACCCATGCAAAAACTGCTATGCTTGCAGACATACAAAAGAAAATAAAAAGAAAAAATCAAGTTTCACGTCCACCGTTACTACACAGAATTATGAAATAGAGGATTTTATTTCATGTAGAAGTGAAGGAGTGGTCTATCTCTTGGAGTGCCCCTGTCATATCCAATATGTTGGCAGAACAAAGAGGGCACTATGGATTAGACTGAAAGAACATGTACAAAATATCAAGAAAAAATTTGATAAGCACAGTCTATCTCGACATTATGTAGAATATCACAATAGTGACCCTTCATCACTGAAAATATGCGGAATTGAAAAGTATAAACCTCATTGGAGGGGCGACAATAAAATTATCAAAATTAGTCAGGCCGAATCCAGATGGATTCATGAATTACAGACTTTATCGCCCCTAGGACATAACGTGGAATTTGATTTAAATTGTTTTATCTCTAATTTTTAGTGGCCTTATAACCTATCCATATTTTAGTTTAGTATGCTTCTGACTAAGTGATTTGGGATGTTGAATTGTTTCTTCTGGTTCCCCCCCCCCCCCCCCCCCCCCCGCGCCCCTCCACTTCCCCTCCCCTTCCCTTCCTCCCTCCTAGACAGTTTGAATTCTTCTTATTAGCACGCTAACCTCCACTCTATATATGTGGGTATTTACTGAAGACTAATATATTTCTCCCTCTTTTATTGCATTATTTTAATTCATTTTTTGATATCTTTTAATGAGCTTTATGCATTTTTACCTGATGAGCTGGTTGTCTATGATTTTGGTTATTGACATAATGACCAGCGTTTTTATTGGAATATAATCTTATCTTACTGTATGGTTTCCTGCGAAATTAGAATGGATAGCATGGTTAATTTTTAAGTCACCACAAGATGGCGATGATGGCCTTATAGTTTTATCCAATATTTAATTTTAATACAGGAATTTTTAATGTTAATGGCTCTAGTTTATAAATGTTTTTAATTACAATCTAAATGAAGAGATGTTGCTTACTGATCATGTCATCTTTGGTTATAAATGAGCATATCATTGACACCCCCCTATGATGCGGCATTGTACACAGAAGCTCGGCTTTTGGCTTTGTTGATCCGTTGCTATGTCAACGGCGCATATATAAACGGAATGACTGGCACCGGACTCCTCATCCCTTTGATAAAGTCACGTGCTGTGACGCAACGCGTCAGGGTAGGAGGAGTCAGGTGCCGACGCTTCTCGGGGACGGCCGAACCCGGAAGCTTCCCTCACATCTACTGTTTGCTGTTAAATTCAATGTAAGTTACTACGTTTTTTAATAAATGGGCTTTTAATACTACACCATGAGACCTTTTCTTTGTTCTTAATAACCGCTGGGACCGCTGAGAGTGCTGAGAGCTGTGGGATGAGCTGCAGAGAGACAGATCTATTGGATGTTTAAAGACACGCTGCAGGAAACACATCCTCTCCTAGAAATATCCACCCGCCCTACTAGGCCCATTGGGGGCCGCTGTTGGAGGTGAGAGGCTGGGGGAAACACCTGGGAGATGCACTAAAACGTGCATAGAAGAAAAATTACCAGTCACTGCACACTTTTTTGCACTGTGTCTAAAGACTCTTTGTGGAAATCACCCATCACTACTGCACCTTTGTATGGACTATATTGCACTATTGTCACCATTTGGGACAGCATCTCTGTGGTGGGATTAGCTGTCCTTTATTGCCTATTTTTTGATCATTTTAGTATAAATTCATTACTTAATCACTGTATTTAATACTTTATTTATTATGGCATGATTACACTATTCATTTGGTCATAATTATTTATTATTTTGCATTGTATGCACATAAAGTTTTTTGCTGATCTTAAGATTTTTTTTGCATTATATGTCACATTATCACTTTTTATTCGCAGCTCACGTTGAAGAGTGACTTTATTTATTTTCTATTAGCATTAGAATTTATTTATTTTCAGTGATGATTTCTGAGTCACTGGTTATCACTTGTATATGAATTTTGGTTGCGAGCATTTAATTTGGGAAGATATTTTCTTCACACCCACAGTTAATATTTTTTCACCTAATGAGGGGTGACCGTTTTATTACACTAAGCACTGAGTCGCTTTGCATCTAATTGCTTATACTTGTGTATGAATTTTGGTTGTGAGCATTTTGGAAGCATTTGGGAAGTCATTTTTGCATACCCACAGTTATATATATTTTTTCACCTATTGAGGGGTGACCGTTTTATTTCATTAAGCACTGAGTCACTTTGTATTTAATTGCCTATATTCTTGTATTTAATTTTTCTTATCGCAGAATTGCATCTCTCTTTGATCGACTTTTATATGGTGACATTTATTTCTAGGCTATTATTCACTCTTTCCTGGCATATATTACATGAGGTGGAGTGTACTCTGCCCACTTCACCATACATTGTTCTGTTACTGATTGATGGAATAGCGCCACATAATTTTATTTTATAAGCCAGGACGGCCGCTTTCAAGCGCCGTCAGTGTGGTTTGATGTATCATTCCGGCCTCAGGCCCAACTGAGCCAGCATAGTTGGCCAAATGTTTCCTTAAAAAGTTATGGAGAACACAGCACGCAAGTATTATATGGTTCAGTTTATACTCCGCCATATGGATGGGTGTCATAAATAGGCGGAACCGGCTGGCCAGGATTCCAAATGTGTTCTCCACCACTCTTCGGGCTCTGGCCAGCCGGTAATTAAAAACCCTCTGTTCCGGGGTGAGGGTCCTCATTGGGAATGGCCGCATCAGGTGGTCCCCCAGCGCAAATGCTTCATCAGCAACGAACACAAATGGGAGTCCTTCCACATTGTCCTCTGGAGCTGGCAAGTCCAAGCTGCCATTCTGGAGACGCCTGTAGAACTCCGTCTGGGCGATGACTCCACCATCGGACATCCGGCCATTCTTCCCCACGTCCACATACAAGAAGTCGTAATTAGCCGACACCACCGCCAACATCACTATACTATTAAGCCCCTTGTAATTATAATAGTACGACCCCGAGTTGGGTGGTGGGACGATGTGGACGTGTTTCCCATCAATTGCCCCTCCGCAGTTAGGAAAGTCCCACCGCTCGGCAAAGTGGGAGGCCACAGTCTGCCATTCCTGTGGCGTGGAAGGAAACTGTTGAGGAAAAAACAATAAACATTACTATTTTTACTCTGAAACATGGCAAGCAGATTAGACACAAACATTATGGGGCAACCTCCAGATAGCATTTATTAAGGGGAATTTAACAACACCAAAGTATAAGGTACACCTATCATATTCCCCCCCCCCCTCTCATGGGCCATTTCTAACATTATAGGGGGTGTGTGGAAATCTTGGACAGGTAACCCTCTTCACTTCATTGAGAGATGAATGCCTAAATAATGGGGATTACTTGGAACAGCCCCTCCTTAGTTACACTATTGGCAGACCACTGGACAGGTAAGAAGTGTCTGAATACAAAGATATAAATACACACTGTACACATTTGAGGACATTTGGACATTCTGCTATTACCTATCAAGATAATAATAGGATACAAAAACTTTAAACAGTACCATTGGAAAGTATACAGGCAGGCCCTTGCACTACATGCTTTGGGTAATTCATCCATAAATCTGACCAGTAAAGAGGTGGGTATAGTGTGTATGGGTTTGGCAAAGTCAGCAGATAGATGATTGAGGATAGATAGAGAATTGGGATCAGCTGACTTAGCAGTTGGGGGAGGGAGGGTTACTAAAAATTATTTGGGGACACCACAAAAAAAAAGCCTCTGGCACTCTGCCTGAATTTAAAGAAAAAATAACATTTCCAAACATTTTAGGGGGTGTTTGGGGTAAAGCACTACTATGGAGCTGATAAAATACATTGTTAAGGGACTACATGAGGTGAATATAGGGCAGGAGACACTGGGGAGGTTATTGAAGGGCAAATATGTATGAAGGACCTAAAATAATAATTACATAAAAATCCAGCATGCATGAGAACAAAGGGGACATTCACAGCATATTCCAATCATGGTAATTAGGGAATGAGGAAAGAAATACAAGATATTATCAAACATTCAATACAATAAAATGTGATATAAAAGGATAAAAATCTTACCTTCATATACTCCTTCTGCAGGACCTGGATGATGGCAGAACAGGTCTCTGGGATGATGATACCCAGAGCCTGGGGGGAGATGCCTGCAGGCTTCTCCCTGTGGCCAAATACCGCAAGGTAGCGACCAACCTCTGCTCCGGAGTGATGGCTTGCCTCATGCAGGTATCCTGCCTGCTGATATAGGGGGGCAGCGAAGCCAACAAACGGTGAAACACGGGGTCCGTCATCCTGAGAAAGTTCCTGAAATCATCAGGATTATTCTCACGGATCTCACGGAGCAAAGGCATATGAGAGAACTGGTCACGCTGAAGCAACCAATTCTTGGTCCATGAACTCCTCCCCACCCTGTTCATGGACTGGACTTGTGTCAAGGTCAGGACCCCAACACCAAGCCCCCGCACAGCACGAACTCTACGAGGAGTACGCATACGAAACATGGCTAGAAAACGGTCGGCTGCTCAGAACGAAGTAACAGAATGCACTGAAGAACAGCAAGGCCTGTGAAGAGAGACCTGAAAAACAGTAACGAACGAACAAGAATACAATGACTACCTAAAGTCACGCGGAACCTGCTGCACGCACTGAAGAGCAGATACAAACCCACAAGCACAAACTGAACGGCAGAAAACGATCTGAAAGCCATGAGTCTGAAAAAGCGCGAATCGTCTCTCACCAAACTTTTACTAACACGAGATTAGCAAAAGGAGCCCAAAGGGTGCCGCGCTTGGTTCTGAACCGGCCTTTTCTAGTCTCGTCGTACGTGGTGTACGTGACCGCGTGGTTGGCGATCGGAAATTCCGACAACTTTGTGCGACCGTGTGTAGGCAAAACAAGTTTGAGCCAACATCCGTCGGAAAAAATCCTAGGATTTTGTTGTCGGAATGTCCGAACAAAGTCCGACCGTGTGTACGCCCTATAAGACTTACCATACCTGCAAAGCAAATACAATAAACATAGTAAAACTAAAACATTGCAATCTGTGCCTAAAAAAAATATATGCCAAAGCATGGGGGAAATCTGCCCCTAATGTTAGGAGCAAATTGCTCCTCCACCCCTGCCCCCATGCTTCGGCATATATGCTCTTTTTTTTTTAACTGTGGTGGTGAAATCACCTCTGACAGCGCTGGAGTCACGGCTTTATGTATCGTGGAAGCAAATGCTGTTGCTGTCAGAATAAATAAACCCCTGCTGCAGCTGAACGGCGTACGTAGCAAATGATGGTTAACAATAAAACAAACATTACAGTATAACATACCATACCTGCAAAGCAAATACAAAAAAACATAGTAAAAATAAAACAGAGAGAGAACAATAGGTATAAAACAATAATCAGCAGACAGTAGAGAGAGAACAGAAGAGAGAGAGAAGAAAAATAAAACCTATTTTTGGATTTTTTATTGTATATTTTTTTATGTTTTTGTGTTTTGTTTTGTTTTTTCACTTTTATAAAAACTGTAAAAAAAACTGTAAACTGAACGTTGTAGATTAGGGTCTCAGAATGTGATGGCCATCACATCTTTCGAGACCCTGTGTACGTGTGCCTAGGACTGTGTAGTGCTGTACCCTACGCTAATACTCAACTAGTGTGTGGTAGCGTTGGAAACAGTCACAGATGCAGAGACCAGGTAGGTCCGGACAGGAGGGACAATAAATGCAGGTGTCATGCTTAAATCCGCGTTTTCTGCAGACACAACATCTTCTTTGGGGTGTTCTTTGGGTAGGGGTACCAGGAAGGACATAAGGAAAATGCCTCTCATGCAGCTGGCTCACTGCATTTGCATTGGGAAGGTGGGCCAAAGCACCGTCTGGAAACAGAAGGGCAGTGACGATCTCTTCCTGGAATTTAAGGAAGGATCCAGTCCGTCCTGAAGCTTTGTATAGCACAAAAGCATTCAGCAGAGCCAATTGAAATAAATATACATACACTTTTTTGTACCAGCGTCAGGCCTTACGGGCAATTAGGTACGGCACCAACAACTGTTCGTTGAGGTCCACCCAGCTAAAATTACCCAGGTTTCTCCACAACAGGAATCGCCGTAGGAATTTGGACCTTCGTGTCTGCGTGAAGCAAGGACAGAACGAAAACATTCTGTGAATCCCTCCACTTCCCTGCTAACAAATTATTACACTTCAAGCAGGCTCTCTCCCCCCGTCTAAGTCGGGATTCTATAAGCCGTTGGGGGAAGCCCCGGTGATTAGATTGCACGGTGCCACGTGCGCCAATTCCATAATCAAAAAGGTGACTAAAAAGTGGCATGCTCGTGTAATAATTGTCCATGTACAAGTGGTACCCCTTTCCCAATAAGGGTGACACCAAGTCCCACACAATCTTACCAGCGTAGTCTGGGCAGTTCTCTGGCTCTACGTGACTATCTTTTCCCTTGTAAACCATAAAACTATATGTATAGCCTGTTGCCCTGTCACAGAGCTTATACATCTTGACCCCACATCTGGCACGCTTGCTTGGAAGATACTGTTTGATAGACAAGCGGACAGAAAACTTAATCAGGGACTCATCAACGCAGACAAGTTGATCATTAAACAAGGCTGCAAACTGTTGGTTGAAGTGGCTTACGAGGGGCCGACTTTTGTAGAGCCGATCAAATCCAGGGTCACCCCGAGGATGACAGAGTTCATTGTCGCTGAAGTGTATGACCCGCAAGATCTGCTCATATTGTGTCCTGGTCATGGAGGCAGAGAACACAGGCATATGGTGAATTGGGTCAGTGGACCAATATGACCGAAACTCACTCTTTTTAGTTATGCCCATAAGGAGGCATATAATAAACTATATATGCTAAAATATAAACTCGCGTTGAATGGTGAAAAAAAGTGTAAAAAAGAAAACTAAAGCAGCTGCCACACACAAAGTGCTACTCACTAGAGATGTAAATATAAAAAAATATAAAAAATGCGGCGCTCACAAAACATGCAAGACTTATGCCCCGTACACACGGTCGGATTTTCCGATGGAAAATGTGTGATAGGACCTTGTTGTCGCAAAATTCCGACCGTGTGTAGGCTCCATCACACATTTTCCATCGGATTTTCTGACACACAAAGTTTGAGAGCAGGATATAAAATTCAGACAACAAAATCCGTTGTCGGAAATTCCGATCGTGTGTACACAAATCCGACGGACAAAGTGCCATGCATGCTCAGAATAAATAAAGAGATGAAAGCTATTGGCCACTGCCCCGTTTATAGTTCCGACGTACGTGTTTTACGTCACCGCGTTTAGAATGATCGGATTTTCCGACAACTTTGTGTGACCGTGTGTATGCAAGACAAGTTTGAGCCAACATCCGTCGGAAAAAATCCTAGGATTTTGTTGTCGGAATGTCCGAACAAAGTCCGACCGTGGGTACGTGGCATAAGTGTAAATATGTGCAGATATAAATAAAGAAAGCAAAATTCATATAAAATAAAGTCCAAAAAAATTCTAATCCACAATGAAGAAGAAATTTTTTTTGAGGAGTGCAGTGAACCACAGATGCTCCAGGACGTTTCAGGTGCAAATCAACACCCCCACATGTGTCCCCACTTACCAAATGGCGATGACCCCCAGCTTTGCAGTCTGAGGATCACTTCAGACTTAAATGATGGTGTCCAGAGAAGTTCAGGGGTAGTGATGTGCTCTTCAGATCAACAGATTAAAATAGTTGATAAAAACAGGCATATAAGGGAATTAAAGATGTATCCAGACACTGCTCACGGCGTGCGTTCCAGAAACCAGGAAGTGCGTTCCACAGAGCAGGAAATTACATCAGCGCCGCCGGAAATACGTCAACATGTTTTGCCCACCCACTGGGCATTATCAAAGACCTGATTATTGGCCCACCAGATCGTCTTGAAATAGAGGAAAGGAGGGACCTCCCCCAAAGGGAGGACCAATCGACATCAACACAAGAGCCATACTAAAGATGAAGTAAAAAAAGGTCACTCCCATAGGCAGAGCACAGTCACTGGGAGAGACCAAAAATGTGTGTTTAGCAAAAACTATTCCAGGGGCTTAAGACGTCAGTTCCAGCTGAATCATGGAGGTCATGGGGGATACACCCATATACAAGTATCATGCATATAAAAACCACATAAAAAATAAATGATAAAAATTTAACAGATGAAATGAAATAAAAGTGAAAATAATAATGAATAAGAATAAATAAAATGAAAATGAATGTAAACATGAAAAAAAATAAAAATAAAATAAATATAAAAATGAAAATAATTAAAATTAAAAAGGAAAAAATAAAAATGAAAATAAATGTAAAACAAAAAAACACAACGATAGAGAATTAGATAAGTGAAGACAAAGCACCATAAATTTCTAAAAATTTGACAGGATCCAATTCCGATGTTTAACCCTCATCGTTTTTAAACGATGGATCCACTGGGTCTCATTACGAGAAATAGCTCATTTAAGGTTACCTCCTCTCCAATGTCCCTAAACTCTGTCAATACCACAGAAGGTGAGGCCACTGGGGTCCCTAGCGTGAACTAGTCTAAAATGATAGGATAAACTGTGGTGTTCAAAAACCTTACATATAACACATCTTCCACAACTGAAAAACCCACCTGATCCAAAAAGGTACACAGCTTTTTTGGGGGGGTCCACAGCATTGGGTGCCAGCTTGAGTCGTAGCGTGGAGGGCTTGGTATAAATGAACTGTGGTCTGCTGGGTAAAACACTGGCTAAATCTTTATCTTTTAAAAGAAGGTGCCAATACTTGCGAACAATATGTTCAACTTGTATTGGCGGGTGAAACCTGACATAAAAGCAATACTAAAATCTCTTTTGACAACTTCCTTCTATTTAAACCCTATTCATACCCCTTACCAAGGATAAGGTTTTATTTAACTCACATGGAATGTAACCTTTTTCTAAGAACCTCTCATACAGGACCTGCGCTTGTATGTCAAAATCTTCAATTCTTGCGCAATTCTGCCTAACTCTTAAAAATTGGCTTTTGGGAATGGAACTAAGCCAACGGGGATGATGGCACCTCCCAAGGAGGATATAACCTTTTCTGTCCACTTTCTTGAAATAGATCTTGGTGGACAGTGTATGTTTATCTTTAAAAATGACCAAATCAAGGAAATTGATACACTGAATGTCGGAAGTTGCCGAGAATGATATCCCATACTTATTCTCACCAATTTTCGACAAAAACTGGGAAAAAGACTCATTTGATCCTGCCTAAATAATGATAATATCGTCTATATAAGGGGCTAAACGCAGGTGCTAGCAGGTATCTGGGCTGATCCCGCTAACACTGCGTTTTTGAGTACCCTAAACTGCTGGGGACGCTAGTATAGATCTGATCAGATATCGATCCGTTCAGACACTATACTACTAAGGGAGGTGTATGGTGCGTGCGTGGGTGTTAGCGCTACTGGCACTAATCTGACGCTGCCTGGGGTGACGCAGACCCTGACTGATGCTAAAACCTAACTTTGATCACCTGCCGGGTGATCAGGGGGTTAAACTTTTATTTAGGTAAAATGGGGCGGGTGCCTTGACGCTATAAAAAATAACATAGCTAACCTGCGTCACCCGTGACACTTATACAGTGATCACTGGTGACAGGGGGTGATCAAGGGGTAAACCTTTATTAGGGGGGGTCCCTAGACCTATCTGGGCCTAATACTAATTACTCTAACGCTGATTTTTGTCACTAATGATACCAGTACAGCGATAAAAAAAAAATCTGAATACTGCACTGGGTGACACAGTGACAGGGAGTGAAGGGGTTAACGGGGGGGGGGGTGATCGGGGGGGTGGCAAGTGTACCTATGTGGACTGGTGTCAGTGTAGTGTTGGTGCACTTACTATTAGATGTTCTCTCTCCTCGGTCTGGAATGGAAAAGACCAACATGAGGAGAGATGACATCACTTCTCCTGTCAGTGTTTACAATTACACAGACAGGGGAACGATCTCATTCACCATTACCGATCACCAGGTCCAGGCCAGATACCATTGGCCTGAGCCTGGAGATTGATCAGTTCTGGATCAAATCCGGTCGGTGGGCGCGCGTGATGTATAGCTACGACGCTACACGCAGCCGGACCAACCTGCCGCACTGCGGCGGCTGGTCCGGAACCGTTTAAAGAGGTGGGGTCTCTGCCATAATTTAAAATGTTTAGAAACAAAATGTTTTTTTCCCCTTTCTTAATGTTATTCACATGCTCTGCTATCCTCACTTTTAGGGGTCTGTAGGTGCGTCCCACATACTAGAGTCCACAACCACACTCCAGCATATACACAACCGAAGGTAGAGCAAGTAATAAGGTCCTTAATACAGTAACTTTCTAACGTACCGGTTGAAGTAGATTCTTTCTGTTTCCTAACCTTCTTTTTTAGAATATCTACAGGCCACACATTTCCCACAGGAATAAAATCCTGATAGAAATGAGAACAAACCATCCCGCTTAGTGACAGGGGGATCCACCACCCCAAGTGCTAGCTTGAGAGGGTGCTTTCCTTTAAATAAACCTGGGAGATGCTGGGAGTGTCACTTTCCCGCAACTTGTGGCAAAATATAAAATATTCCATAGACTCAACATGCCTCTCAGCAAATAGCTTTGGGCGTCTACTTTCCAAAATGGGGTCATTTGGGGGGGTTTTGTGCCATCTTGGCATTTTATGGCCTTCAAAACTGTGATAGGTAGTGAGGAGTGAAATAAATCCCCGTACTCAGGAGAAGCAGCAGAATTTATTTTGGGGTGTAATTCCACATATGCCCATGGCATGTTTGAGCAATATATCATTTAGTGACAACTTTGTGCTAAAAAAAAAACAAAAAAAAAAGTTTGTAATTTTCCCGCAACTTGTGTCAAAATATAAAATATTCCATGGACTCAACATGCCTCTCAGCAAATAGCTTGGGGTGCCTACTTTACAAAATGGGGTCATTTGGGGGGGTTTTGTGCCATCTTGGCATTTTATGGCCTTCAAAACTGTGATAGGTAGTGAGGAGTGAAATAAATCCCCGTACTCAGGAGAAGCAGCAGAATTTATTTTGGCGTGTAATTCCACATATGCCCATGGCATGTTTGAGCAATATATCATTTAGTGACAACTTTGTGCTAAAAAAAAACAAAAAAAAAAAGTTTGTAATTTTCCCGCAACTTGTGTCAAAATATAAAATATTCCATGGACTCAACATGCCTCTCAGCAAATAGCTTGGGGTGCCTACTTTACAAAATGGGGTCATTTGGGGGGGGTGGGTTGTGCCATCTTGGCATTTTATGGTCTTCAAAACTGTGATAGGTAGTGAGGAGTGAAATCAAAAATTTACGCCCTTAGAAATCCTGAAGGCGGTGCTTGGTTTTCGGGGCCCCGTACGCGGCTAGGCTCCCAAAAAGTCCCACACATGTGGTATCCCCATACTCAGGAGAAGCAGCTAAATGTATTTTGTGGCGCAATTTCACATATAACCATGGCATGTGTGAGCAATATATCATTTAGTGACGTCTTTTAGTAACATTTTTTTTTTTTTATCATTATTGAATCACTTGGGACAAAAAAATGTAATATTTAATGGGCTCAACATGCCTCCCAGCAATTTCCTTGGGGTGTCTACTTTGCAAAATGGGGTCATTTGGGGGGTTTTGTACTGCCCTGCCATTTTAGCACCTCAAGAAATGACATAGGCAGTCATAAACTAAAAGCTGTGTAAATTTCAGAAAATGTACCCTAGTTTGTAGACGCTATAACTTTTGCGCAAACCAATAAATATACGCTTATTGACATATTTTTTTTACCAAAGACATGTGGCCGAACGCATTTTGGCCTAAATGTATTGACTAAAATTGAGTTTATTGGATTTTTTTAATAACAAAAAGTAGAAAATATCATTTTTTTTCAAAATTTTCGGTCTTTTTCCGTTTATAGCGCAAAAAATAAAAACCGCAGAGGTGATCAAATACCATCAAAAGAAAGCTCTATTTGTGGAAAGAAAAGGACGCAAATTTTGTTTGGGTACGGCATTGCATGACCGCGCAATTAGCAGTTAAAGCGACGCAGTGCCAAATTGTAAAAAGTGCTCTTGTCAGGAAGGGGGTAAATCCTTCCGGGGCTGAAGTGGTTAATCACTACTGGGTTTTTATTTTTTACTAAAAAATGAAAAATGACCGAACATTTTGGGAAAAAAAAGTTTAATTTGTAAATAAGTAATTTTTCTCCTTCACTGAAGGGCACTGATGAGGAGGCACTGATAGGCGGCACTGATGGGCACTAATAGGCGGCACTAATAGGTGGCACTGATGAGCACTGATAGGTGGCACTGAGCAGCACTGATAGGTGGCATTGATGGGCGGCACTGATAGGTGGCACTGATGGGCTAACTAAGGTTTTTGCTATCCAACTAAGGAGCCTCAGGTTCCTGCCTATAACAGGCTTTTACTCAAAATCTGACTAAGTGCTGTGTCAGACCCACCAGTGTACCAGCAGAATACTGCAAGCAAGTAAGTGCTGGAGGAAGCAGAGGAGTGTATATAGGAAAAAGTGTCCCTGGATTTGTTCTGAGGTCAAGTGGGCATCCCATAATTCCCTATCCCCATTCAAGTTCTAATCCCGCAAATAAATATCAAAAACAATATACTGGGCTGTTTTCTAACTCTGAAGTGACTGTGAAAATTAGGTGTGCAGGGTGGGGATCGCAGTTACTTGTGGCTCCTTAGATGGTGTGCTACATGTGTTAAGAATTTGATGCCTTATTTTGTCAATTTTTGAGGAGAAAAAATTCTCACATATAGGGGTTTATTTAGCACTAATATGAGACTGGGAGAATAAATACTCTCAAAATAGCCCAAACCAGGCTAATTAGCTCTAAAATGATTTCACTATAGCTCCCAGACAACAGATACCACCCAAACCCTTACTCTTGCTAGAACCTGGAGAATTGCACATGGAAATAATGTTCAGAGCATTATATGATCGTCTAAATGGTACTTAACCACTTCCCGTCCGCCGGCCATTAAATGACGGCTGGGCGGCGTGGCTCTCGTTCTGGGTGGACGTCTTATGACGGCCCTCCAGAACGTCCACTCTCACGTGCCCATGGGGGCGCGCATCGTGGCAATCGGTGGTGTGGTGTGTGTCAGTCTGACACACCACTACACCGATCTTGGTAAAGAGCCTCTGACGGAGGCTCTTTACCACGTGATCAGCCGTGTCCAATCACAGCTGATCACGATGTAAACAGGAAGAGCCGTTGATCGGCTTTTCCTCACTTGCATCTGACAGACGTGAGGAGAGGAGAGCCGATCG
This sequence comes from Aquarana catesbeiana, assembly GCF_042186555.1. Taxonomy (NCBI): domain Eukaryota; kingdom Metazoa; phylum Chordata; class Amphibia; order Anura; family Ranidae; genus Aquarana; species Aquarana catesbeiana. Next base: position 427,561,877 of record NC_133326.1, read on the forward strand.
GCTGCTCTCCTGACAGGGGGTCTGTGCTGATTGTTTATCAGCGCAGCCCCCTTCGGATGCCCACCCAGGACGCCGCCAGGACCACCAGGGATTGCCACCACACTGGACCACCAGGTATGCCACCCTAGACCACCAGGGAAATGCCAATCAGTGCCCAGGCAGCTGCCAATCAGTGCCCAGGCAGCTACCAATCAGTGCCCATCCCCAATGCTGCCAGTGCCATCAGTGATGCCTATCAATGCCATCTATCTGTGCTGCATATCAGTGCCACATATCAGTGTCCAGCAGTGCCGCCTTTCAGTGCCCAGCAGTGCCGCCTATCAGTGCCACCCATAAGTACCCATCAGTGTAGCCTCAGTGCCCATCAGTGCCACCAATGAGTGCCTATCAGTGCCGCCTATCGATGCCCATCAGTGCTGCATATTAGTGTCACCCATCAGTGCCGCCTACCAGTGCCCATCGTCAGTGCCACCTCATTGGTGCCAACTCATCGGTGCCGCCTTATCAGTGCCACCTCATTGGTGCTGCCTTCTCAGTGCCCATCAGTGAAAGAGAAAACTTACTTATTTCCAAAATTTTATAACAGAAACAAAAGAAAAACTTTTTTTTTCAACATTTTAGGTCTTTTTTTATTTGTTTAGCAAAAAATAAAAACCACAGAGGTGATCAAATACCACCAAAAGAAAGCTCTATTTGTGGGAACAAAATAATAAAAATTCTGTTTGGGTACAGTGTAGCATGACCGCGCAATTGTCATTTAAACAACGACAGCGCCGAAAACTGAAAATTGGCTTGGGCAGAAAGGGGGTGTATGTGCCTAGTATTGAAGTAGTTAAATATGTGGTATATTGTTTAAAGATAATCTGCTTTTAAACTGCTTTAAAAAGTGATATATACACTGAAATATCTTTAAAAGTCTGAGAAGAGATAAATTCCCCCTCTCTTTACAACTATGTGCCAGCACAACTGAACATGCTCAGACATGCAAACTACTCTCATTTTAAATCCCATGCCTTTTTTACAGGGCCTATAGTAAATACCAACATTAGCACTGGGCTAAATGGCGTTTTTGAGAGTGGAATTGAGAGTTATATAGCCAGTGCAAGTTTCAGTCATTGATTATAAAGGTGCAATTGTAACTTCCCCAAATAAATAATTTTAATGGTGAGATAAACTGTATCTTTCTCTCAAATAAATTGCCCTTTCAACAATGTTGCTTCTTCTTCATCCATTTTGTTTTTAAGGATGCTAGAATTTGTAATGTTTTCATTTTTTGGTAAAATATATTTTTCTCTCTCTCACTTGTTGCTGTCCATCTCACAAAAATCTTTACCCAAACTCACACAGGTGTCTTTACAAACCATAAACAATACCATTCCTGATGCAAATTTAAATGAGTCACAATTCTGTGTGTTGTTTAGTATTTCCAAACGATCATAATTTGAGCCCAAAGAATGTGATATGTGTACCAACATCAGAAATAAAAATTCAGAGGGTGAATTACCAAGAACCACCAAATATCACAGAATAAACCAAGAAGAATAACTCCTGACTAATGTAATTCCACTTATATGTCCAAAGAAATGCAGTATTTATGTATAGGAGGGTTCCACATGTGGCTAACAGATTAGCACTTCTGCCTATCAGTACTGAGGTTCTTGGTTCAAATCCCAAACATGCCACTTCATGTAGAGAAGTTGCCTGTTCTCCCTATGTTGTTAAACATAGCTCCTGACTCAGGTCCTTGCGTAAATGTAGTATTTATGTGTAGGAGGGTTCCACCACCATTGCAAATCGTGTCATATGTTTTACGTGGTCAAGGACTATAATCAGCCTTAACATTTCCTCACCAGCACCAATTGCACCCTTTTACCAATCCTAAACCCACAAAATGACAGCTATTTATCTTATATCAGCCATGACCAGCCTTCAAAACAGATGGCATATGCCAGAAACAGGTTGTTCAATGGCTCTCTGGCCTTCCACAGTACATCTGCATTGATTAACTTCTTGCACCCCTGGGACTTAGAAATGTTTCACACCACAGAGATGCAGTCTACTTACATGTGGCAGCACAGTGGCTAACTGGTTAGCACTTCTGCCTAACAGCACTGAGGTTCTTGGTTCGAATCCCAATCCCACTGCCTGGCTAGGGGTTTGTATGTTCTTCCACTGTTGTGGTGTTGAAGTTTCTTTTTCACCAGTGATTACATTTTTGATGAGTTTCACATAATGGAACCCCAAGAAATAACATTATAAATCAAGCAAGTGTGGGTTTGTACCAAATCTAGAACTTTGGTGTTTTGGGCTAGATATAGATGTATAATTCTGGTGTGAGCCTGCACACATATTTTGTATGCTGATGATGAATGACGAATGCGCTTTGTCACCAATTTGTGTGAAGCAGCCCTTACAATGTTATCATTTCCTGTTTTGTACACTCCACATGCCCAACAACGTACAAGTTTAATTTGGAGATTTTTGGGATCACTGATCATGGCCACAGCCTTGGACATTTGTTGTTACTTTGAAGAAAGAGTGTGTATTCCTGATGAATAGTTGTGAGCACTTGAGGCATACATGAAGAGACTGAAACAATTACACTGGTGGCGTCGCTATGGGGGTGCAGGCCGCACCTGGGTGACACCCGCCAGAGGGGTGACACCAGAGCCGAGACAGGGGGGTAATGACAAAGTGCAGGTAGTGCTGGCTCTGGCTAAAGTCTGCCTAAAGGCAGTTCAGCATGCACAGAGGTGCACAGATCACCGTCGAAGTTCAGGAGAAGAGACCCTGCACAGTGCCCTTGCAGAGCTGCAGCGGGGTGCCGAGTGCTGGAAGGCTCCCTGTGCTCCTACACTCAGCACTAGTGTTTACTAGTGTTTAGTGATTGCACTTCCACTCTGCCCGATGATTGCACTTCCACTCTGCCTGAAAGATCATTTCTAGTCCCCGCCTCTGACATGTCATTCTGAGGCTGGGACAGGAAGAGAGAGAGACGCCGCGAGGGAGAGTCCGAGAGAGCATGTTGCTTGAATAAGATAAGTGAGCAGACAGGGGAGAATATACTGTATATTGCTTAACAGTGTTATGTTGCAATGACTCAGCCATAAGGCTTTTGCAGTGCACTGGACTAGTTAACTCACTGGGGAGTGTGGTGGGTTTTGTAATTGGGTGGGAAGGGGTTAATTAACACTGCCATTACCCAATAATGTGCAGCATGAAGGGGTTAATGTACTTATGCTGGCCACTAGTGCATTAGAGTCCTTGGTAGTGTTAATTAACCCCTTTGTGCTGTATTAGTGGCCAGTGTCAGTGTTAACTTAACCCATTCATGCTGCAAAACAAAAGAGTTAATTAACACTGACACTGGTCACTAATACAGCACAAAGGGGTTAATTACACCGCCACTGGCCACTAGTGCATTAGTGATCCAGGGCAGTGTTAATTAACGCCTTTGTATTGCAGCATGTATGGGTTCATTACCACTGCCATGGATCTCTAATGCAGTAGTGGCCAGTGGCAGTGTAACTAACCCCTTTGTGCTGTATTAGTTGTCAGTGTCAGTATTAATAAGCTCCTTCATGCTGCAGAGTTTTAAAATACCCCTCGTCGAATGTGCTTTGATCTCTGAAGGAGGAGGAAGGCCCAGCGTTTTGTATGCAATATGTATGGTCTTGACAAATCAGGAAGACACAACTCTGGATGTTGCTGGCATACCCTTTTTAGGCCCCATTGGGAACACCTACAGCTGATCTTGTTTTCAAAAGCTTTTAGTTCATTTCAGGTAGGTTGAAACCGCAGAGACCAGGTCTAACCTACTCCACTCATCATCAGCTATATCCGCCGGAAAGGCTGGGAGAATGACCTCCCAGTTCATACGAAATTATGTGGCCACCTTAGGTAGAAAGCTCGGCCTATGGACTATTTTGTCTGGGAGCACCAAACAATATGGTTCTTTAGATGAGAAGGCGTACAACTCGGGACTCTTCTGGCCGAGGCAACGGCTAGTAAAAAACAAAAAACCATTAAAAGAAATAATGAACAAGAGAAAGCTTGATCAAACGGAGGAACCAGCAATGTTCCCAAGACTAGTGTTAAGCCCTCTTTTGGAAAAAGCGATTTCGATGGAGGTCTGATTTCCATGGCTGCCCCTAAAAATCAGATCACCAACGGATGTAGAGCATATCTTGTACACGACAAAGCCAACAAGGCGGGGATTTGACCCTTCAGGGAATTATAAGCTAACCCTTAGAGACCACTCTGCAAAAACTCCAAAATGTTAGATACTGAAGGAGATCCAAAGTCCCAACCCCTTTCTGTAGTATTCCAGATCCGGTGATAGGTTACATTCGTGGACCTCTTATGAGCCTGTTATAATGTCTCCACTACACCGCCCGAGAGACCCAAGCCAGTTAAGGCCCCTCTCACTTCCAAGTCATTAACTTTTTTTTTTTTATCTAAAGAAAAATTTTTTTTAAAGAACATAGATATACATACACCAAAGCTAGAGAAACATTCCAGTACATATATGAACATTACACGTATTAATTTTGAACATTCTGTAAGTTTCTCTAAACATTTCCTGACTACCTGGTCATGTCACATGCCCTGTTCTAGATTGCATTACCAGCGCCCACATATTCGAGCCAATAATCCAGGGTATACCCCATTTAAGTACCAATACCCAGCAGTCTGCCCATGACCAGATCCACCGGGGCAAGTCCCGGTATATTCAGCCATGGCCCCCATAGCTTCTCAAATTTCTGGGCGGAGCCCCTATGTTGGTAAATTACCTTCTCCTTCCGGAGCATATCTCCCATTATGTTAATCCACTCCTTAAGCGTAGGGTGATCTTCCGATATCCAGTGAGCCATAATTAACTTGCGTGCCTGAAACAGGGATCTAATGACTGCTATCCTAGTACACTCCTCCCAGCCCAGTTCATCCAGAACATTGAGAAGGCAATGTCTCGGATTTGTAGGCATCAAGACCTGAAACACCCTGTTTATGGTGTCCACCACCCCCTTCCAATAGGGGTGGAGCTTCGGGCACCTCCACAGTAGGTGGACCGGGTCTCCATGATCCCTTTTACATCTGGTGCATAGCGGGGTAGGTCGCAGGCCCATAATAAACAATCTGTGAGGGGTATAATACACTCTGAACAGTAGATACAGCTGCGACAATCTATGTGATATATTTAAGGAGCATGTGGGTACTGCCTGCAGAACCTCCTCCCACTGGTCTCCGTCAATCGGGCCCACCTCCCCCTCCCACTTGTCCAACATTCGCAGTGGGTATTTAATCAAAAAGTTTTGTAATAGCATATTTTAGCATCTTGATATAAAGCCCTTAGTATTAGGTGCTCTTGCTATTAAATTAAACAATGGAGTCGGAGAGAGGATCCATTCCGAGGATCAACTTTGGGCCGTTATAGCATGTTTTAGTTGCATATAATAAAATCTCATAGATTGCGGTAAACCGAAAAGGCCTTGCAAGGTTTCAAACGTAAGCATTTTCCCATTGTGGAAGATCGGACTAAGGTAAACCACCCCATATCTCTTCCATAATTTGCCGTGCTGTAGTTTAGCTAGTTCTGGATATGAGTCATTAGCCCAGATAGGGCTATAGTCTGTGTACCCCGTCACCCCTTGCAGATGTCTAGTTTTATTCCAAATTTTTTGGATAAGGTTATATGTCGGGAATAGTTTATTTGGTTTCCCAAATGCTGTCGACTCCAGGGCTGTTGATACCGAGTCTCTCCCCACCGGATGTAGCATTACTAATTCAGAAGAGTCACCGGTCTCTCTCTATGTCTGTGTTTGTGTGGATCATACCTATCAACTGTTGTAGTTGTGCAGCAATGTAATATAACCAAGGATTTGGGAGAGCGAGCCCTCCCTCATCCTTTGGTCTTTGAAGACGTTCAAGTTTAATTCTAGGTGTGCGGTTCTTCCAAATAAGTGTACGAAACGGGAGTTAACAATTCTATATAGTACGTAGAGTAATTGTGGCATGAGGATCATTTTAATTAGATTCACTCTGCACATTACCGACAGGCAGAGTAAGTTCCACATTTTGATTCGGTCTCTAAATCTTTGTAGCAGCGGGGAGACATTCAGTCTGCCATAGTCACAAATGTTGGGTGTCACCTGAATACCCAAGTATCGAAATGAAGTAGTCAATGGTACTATATTAGAGGTGTCCCACCCTCATCAATTAGCATCAGAGAAGATTTAGTCCAGTTTATCTGAAGGCCAGAGTATCTACCAAACTCCCCTATAGTAGCCATGGCTTCTGTAAGAGAGCCTTCCACGTCGCCTAGTAAGATCATAGTGTCATCTGCGTATAGCATTATTTTCTCTTGTTTGTTCCCATATTTAAATCCTACAATTCCTGGGTTTGCTCTCACCTTTATCGCTAGGGGTTCCATGGCTAATGCAAAAAGTAGGGTTGACAAAGGACACCCCTGGCGCGTGCCTCTACCCAACGTGAAAGTGCGGGACATAGCTGGCTGCTTGAGGATGGCTGCTTGAGGATTGTGGTACAGCAGTCGCACCCAGGAGATATATGACTCTCCAAAGCCGAAACGGCGGAGAATCTCCCAGAGGTACTCCCACTCAACGCTATCAAAGGCCTTCATAGCATCCGATGAGAGCAAGGCCCTCTGCCCTACGTTATCCGCCGGGGATTGAATATTAAGGTAAAGCCTCCGTAAGTTGACAGCCGTCGACTTATTAGGCATAAAGCCAGTCTAATCAGGGTGAACGATTCCTGTAATGGCCCCATTCAGCCTAATCGTCAGAATTTTGGCCAGATGCTTAATGTCGCTCTGTAGCAAAGATATGGGTCTGTATGAGCCCGAGTTCATAGGGTCCTTTCCGGGTTTCAATATGAGGACAATGTTAGCCATGGCCATGGAAGAAGGCAAAGCCCTCCGCTCCCTAGCCGCGTTAAACACCTCTAAAAGTTTGGGCAGGAGTATGTCTGCATATTGCTTATATACCTTGTAATGGTGAGAGTCCCTGTCACTATGAAAATGGGGTTAAAGTGGACACAGAATATGCACATTTGCTTGGTGCAAGACTGCAGAGCATAAATGTGGACTGGAGAAAACTGCTTTCGCAGCTTTCTCCAGATTTTGAGATCCACCAGCATATTGACTGGTCGGGTGTGTGTTGGGCTATTTGTAGACACCTGACCATAGTTCTGGGCTCCACCCTCCCGAGGAGTCCAGGCAAGCAAGGGAGAAGTGTGCATGTCTGCACAGGTCTGTCAGAGTAGACAGAGGGTCCAAGCCTGTGGGCTGGAAAAGGAAGCTGAAAAAGAGTGCTGAGGTACTGGGTGTACAGGAACTCTGTTATAGAGCCGAGAGGGCTGAAGCACAAGTCTGAGCAGCAGTGCTGCTAAAGAGAGCCAGGTGGCTTGGTATTTTTGATTGAACTTACATTGTTGCTGTGGAAAGCTGAAACCCCTGTGTGGGCAACTCTTCTGTTATCGGACATTTTCTTTCTTTAATAAAAGTGGGCCTATACAAGCCCTTAAAACTGCATATCTGGCGTGGACTCAGCTTACTGGTAAGCTCTACCTTTAAGCTAAACCAACCCCCGATGTTACAACCTCCATGGGTATCCCATCCTCCCTCGGGGCCTTACAGTTGGGAAATGCCGCCAGTGCTGTCTGTAGCTCCTCCAAAGTAATAGGGGCATCCAGGGCCCTACGTTGTTCAGTCGTGAGTTGTGGAAAAGCAATGCTCTGTAAGCATTCCGTAAGCTCCGTCTGGGTATACTGTCCAGTCGGAAGATAGAGATTCTCGTAGAATCTGGTCAGTTCCTCCAATATCAAGTCAGGGGAGTTCACTATCCTGCCCTCTGTCGTTTTGATAGCCTCAATAGTCGAGGAGCATTGTTGGGAGTTCGCTATCCTGGCCAACATGCGCCCCATGCTCTCCCCCTCCTCATAGAAAGCCACCTTGGAGAAAAAAAGTTTTTTCTCTGCTGTGGAGGACAGCAGCCACTCATAGGCTGATTGAGCTGACTGCCATACCTCCCGAGTCTGTCGGGGTTTGTACATAAGCCTCCTCCAGAGCTGCCACCTGTTTTTCAAGGTCCTCTCTGTGCCCAGAGGAGTTCTTCTTTACCCTATTAATTTCAGAAATAAGTAACCCCCTAACATATGCCTTAAAAGCAGTGTCGCCGGGGAGTCATTAAAGTCCCGTCCATCCAGAAATTCCTTCATGCTCCTCTCCATCTCATCGTGTGTCAAAATTAGTTTTAGCCAGAAGGCATTGCATTTCCACGGGGCTCTGGGGAGTGTGGATGGCGGGGATACAATCAAGTATATTACTACATGTGAGTGATCCGATACACTGCGGGGCTTATACATCACCTCCGAGACGGATGGGAGCATGGCAGGGTTACCCACGGCAAGGTCAATTCTGGACAATGTCCCATGGGTCTTGGAGAAGCAAGAAAATTGTTTATCAACAGGATGTTTAAACCTCCATATATCAATCCAACCCACCTCATTTAGTAGTCTCAGCAATGGAGACTCCCTCGATGCGACAGAGACCTCTGAATTCAGGTGTCTGTCCATGGAGGGACTCAACCAGCAATTAAAGTCACCCACAATCAGTAGTGGTAGATCTGGTTTGCCCTCTAAATAAGTCAGCAGTAGTCGGAGTACGGCCACCGAAAACGGCGGAGGTATAAGCCAGAATACAGTACACTTTTCCCACTCGGCAATGCAAAAAAATTAATCGGCCCTCGGTATCAACACAAACATCAATTTCCTGAAAATCTATTGAGTTATGAATCATTACACCCACACCCCTGGAGTAGGAGGTGTGAGTGGAATGGTAGGCCCTGCCCCCCATGCATATCTAAGGCAACATTTCGTTTCATTGGTTAGATGCGTTTCTTGCATACATAAAATCATAGGGTGATATTTCTTCATACATGTAGATACCATCATGCGCTTAAGTGGGGAGCCTAAACCTCTGACATTCCAAGAAACTCTTGGTAATTCAGCCATCTGGAAGAAGCAGACATATCTTCAAGGAGGAATGCAATATCAAACCAGAGTACTGAGAATGATGTGATAGATCTAAGTCTCCTTGGTCAGGTATACTCAGGGGTCCTCCTTGCCACACATGCAATATAGATAGTGGTCACAAATACAGTCTCCAAGTGCGGGGCATAATGTCAGAGTAGATGGAAACCACATCAGAAGTGTTAGGAAATGCAGAATCCTGCGACCAGAGTGCAGTCCAAGTCATTAACTTCATCCTCCTGCGGTTCGGGTGTCAGGCCCCACTCTGCAGAAGGAGATTTTGACAAGGAGGCAGTGGAATTGGTGAGCCCAACTTTATCCTCCAAACCAGAGGGAACCACGGCTCCCTGAGCCAATAAGGTAGGACTACTATTGCTGTGACCCTTTCTCGCTGAATCTTCAGCAGGATTTTGAGAACACATACACCAAGGGGAATTTCCAAGACCTGGACAGAGCACCCTGACCCAACGCCTGTGGATGCCAGGTCCTGGAAAAGAAGCAAGGCAGTTGACCATTCTCCTCCAATGTCATAGGATCTATCAAAGGCGTCCCTCAGACCCTGAGGAGCTTGCGTAGGTACTTGGGGTTGAGGCCCCATTTGTTGTGATCTCCAAAGCCTCGACTCAAGCGATCTGCTAAAACATCCCCAGGCTCTGGGAGATAAGATGCTGTAAGAGAGCCGAGATTCTTCTCTGCCCATAGGAAGATTGACATGCCACCTGAAGGAGAGGGCGACTTCTTGTGCCCCCTTGATGAGACACATAAGCCACCGAAGTTTTGTTGTCCAAAAGGATCTTGACAGCTCGACCTCGCAACATAATTTGGAACGCTAAGAGAGCACGTCTGACAGCATCCAATCCCAGGAAATTTGAACTCTTTGCCCCACAAAGGTTCCATTGGCCTTGAACCTGCTGTCCCAGGCAGTGTGCCCCGCAGCCTGCCAGACTGGCATTGGTCGTCACCGATATTGGTTCTGAGGCCTTCAACGAAACTCCGCGGGAAAGATTGCGAGCTACTGACCACCAAACCAGGGACCAGATTATCGGAATTGGCAAATAGATTTTCTGGAACAAGGAGTGACGATCCCACTGAAGAAGAAAGTTGCATTGAAACCTCCTTCTGCGCCACCTGACCCAAGGGACTGCTGGAACTGTGGCTGATAGAACCCCCAGATACTGCATGCATTCCTTCACCATCATAGAAGGCCTGGCCATCACTACTTTTGTCTGAGACTGGATCTCCTGGACCTTCCTCTGGGGAAGAGAAACACAACCCCGATCCGTGTCGAATTGTACTCCTAAATACTCCAACGTTTGGGTCAAATGCATCTGGCTCTTCCAAAAGTTGATCAACTAACCGAAACGAGGTAGTGTTTTGCAGGTGAAATTCACAAGAACTAGAAGGAGCTCATTTGATGGACCCAGAAGTAGCATGCTGTCTAGATAATGGAATATTTGCGCTCCCTTGACCCTGAGAGTCACGACGACAGCGGACAGTAGCTTCAAAAACGTTCTCGGAGTTGTGCAGAGACGGAATGGGAGACATTAAAATTTAAAACGAGAGCCTTCTACGGAAGGCCGGAGAAAGTGATGGTGAGATGCGTCTTTGGAAACATGAAGATACGCATCCGCCAGATCAATGGAAACCATCCAGTCTCCTGGCTCCACAAGCGAAATGATCGTTTCCAATGAATCCATTTTGAATGGTGGAACCTTCATGTAAGAATTCAGGACTTTGTGGTCAAAAACTGGTCCGAAACCCCCTGAAGCCTCTGGGACCAAAAACAGAGGGTTACATACTCTCTGACTCAATTCACGCCTTGGAACCGGAAGGATGGCCCTTGCTGCCAACAGCTTCCCTATATATCCTTGCAAACATTGCCTCCTTTCCAAATCCGTAGGAAGTCCAGTTTCTAAGAACAAGGTCTGAGGGGGCCTTGTTCTGAACTTGAGACGATAACGTGATCGAATGACAGCTACAATCCAGGCATCATGTAATTTGTCTGCCCAACCCCCCCCCTGAATTGGGCTAGTCTTGCTCCTACTTGAAAGGGTTAAGCAGAGACACCTTCAGAAGGACTTATTTGAAGCCTTAGGAGCTTTGTTGGCCCTGGGCCTGGAAGGTTTCTGGAAGGTTGAACCGGCTCCCTACCACTGTCTGTAAGCACTGGCCTCTCTGAATCCTTCTTTGGATCTCTTGTTAAACCAAAAGGGCTGTTGTTGTCTTTTTCTCTTCTGCGAGATCTGCCGCCGGAAACCCGCTGAATTGCTGATTCTAAGTCTTCCCGAAGAGTAGCTTCCCGTCTAATGGAACCGAACACAGACTGTGCTTAGGAGCCTTATCGGCCAACCAATGCTTCAACCATAAGGCTCTGTGGGCTGTGACGGAATGAGCCACTATCTTTGCTGTCATCTTGACCTGGTTGACAGCCACTTCAGCCACAACTCTTCAGCAGTCTTGAAAACTGCAAAGGAGAAGAACTACCACTTCCCAGACTTTCATCCGAACATCCATCCACCACCCATTAGAGTGTGCTACCCACACTCTAATGCCCTGTACACACAGTCGGACTTTCCGACGGAAAATGTGCGATCGGAGCTTGTTGTTGGAAATTCCGACCGTGTGTGGGCTCCATTGGACTTTTTCCATTGGAATTTCCGACACACAAAGTTTGAGAGCAGGCTATAAAATTTTCCGACATCAAAATCCATTCGCGTAAATTCCGACCGTGTGTGGCCATTTCCGACGCACAAAGTGCCACGCATGCTCAGAATAAATTCAGAGACAGAACTGCTCGGTCTGGTAAAATTAGCGTTTGTAATGGATATAGCACTTTCGTCACGCTGCAATGTTTTAAATTGTTTAATGCAGCGCACTCTTCTTCTTTATAATGCTAGAAGAATGAAGTTGTTTTGCTGCTCATATTCACACAGACTTCTCACAAACTTATTTCTTTATTATTTCTCGTGATTTCATGAATATAATATTTTGATTTGTCACATCTACCAACAATTTCTTTATTTTTTATTATTATTTGTTGTATTTTTTTTAAATACAGATCTCCTGTTTTTTTTTTAAATTTTTTTTTTGTTTTTTTGGTGATCTCCAGAATAGTTTTGGGTGTGTTTAGTGTGTCAAGTTACCACAACACTATTATTATCTTGTCTTTTTTCATCTCAAGGAGGTTGGTTGGTGTTGGTGTCCCTTGTTAATTTCACATTGTATTTTTGAAATGTACCTGCCTCCTCACAAACAAACTGTCCTTTTTGAAGGAAAACATAGGTAAGTATTAGTTCACAAAAATACCTTTTATTAAGGGGTCCTAACCAAATAAAGAGGGAGGCAACGCTGGAGAAACAGCAGAAATTGGTGAAGCCTTTGGCCCCCAGGGCACACATCAACTATTTTCAGGCAAAATTGGTGGCCTGAGGAGCCGGTATCTAAGGGAGTACAATCTGGTCCAGAAGTCCAAGAGATCAGGAACAGCAGCAGATGACATCTATGTCCCCAGGCTGTGGTCATACAAGAGCCTGCATCTTTTGTCACACCAGACTGAACCCAGGTCATCACTTTCTTGTCTTCCTTCCACTCTTCCTTCCAGGCTGTGTCTGGTGTTGGAGTTGTGGCAGAAGGAGGAGGATAATACAACTCACACAGGTGGGTATTGGGTGTGATTTCGCCCCTCAACCCCTTATTTAATGTTTTATAAATGATTTCCTCACACATGAGGCATTGACCCTCCTGCATGTCCTGCAGTTTTGTGGCAGCCATGGAGGCAAAGGCCTCTTCACGAGTGGGGGTGGCTCTGAGAGACGCAGAAGCATCCTGAATCAGCCTGAGAGCTGACTCCTCCACCTTACTCCCCTTCCTGGGTCTTTTGTTTGGAAGGCGGAGGAGAGGAACCTTTGATTGTGTGAGGCTCCTACTGGGCCTGGCCACCTCCTGGCTGCCACTAATCCCTGCTTCCTCCTGGCTGCCACATTCCACAGCCTCCTCCTGTGTGCCACATTCCACAGCCCCTGGCTGAGGTCTTCCTGTGTATGAAAAAGGGACATAGTTTTAGTTTTTTCTTCATCAATCACACACAATTTTCATCTCATGACTGTTGCAAATTGAATGTTAATAAATAGAAAAGACTATCATTCTGAGCCCAGCATTTTTCATTCTTGTCCCAATTATTTTTGCCCACTACTGTCTATTGATATGTAAACGCCTTTATTAAATCAGCAATTAGTGATCAATAATAACATCTAGTAAACATAATTTATGTTTTGCCAAGAAATCTGTAGAACAATGCTATACCTGGCTCCAGTTGGGCTCCTCCACTTCTTCCTGGCTGGAAGTCCCAGGTTGGACATCGAAGCCTTAGCTGGGGTGGAAAATAGGGTGGAAGGAAGGGTTGAGAGGGATTCCCTGACATCAGTCTGGTCTGACAGAAATCACAGTCTCTCATAGTACCACAGCCTGGGGACATAAACGTCATCTGCTGCAGCTCCGGATCTCTGGGAATCCTGGACCTTCTTGCACTCCCTGCACAGGAATTTTGGGGTACGAGGATTCAAGGATCAACTCAGGAAACGGTGGTGGGACCTCAAGTTAAGGGAGCACGATCAGTATAGAAGGATCAGGAGAGTGCTGAAAAAAAGTAAGTAGTTGTCCTGTGTTCCTATTCTTTCTTTTTATGACGTTTGTGCTGCTCCATGTGCTTTTCTTTACTGTTGTACATTTTAAAATGGCACCTTTCATGTTCATGGGCACATTAATCATTCGTAGGAAACATTGTTCGTTCGGCCACTAAAATACGATCTTTTGGCCAGATGCAGTTTAATACAGTTTTTCAGGCCTACTTCTATTAAGAAAAATTTGTTGTCTAGATAGGTTTGTAACTAGAATGAAATGCTAACTAGATTCTGTGTAAGGAGAGGACACTCAGCAGCTGTTTACACATCTGGATGCTGGAGCACTAGTGTGGGACAAAAGAACACCCTTTTTATTAGGTAGAAAATATACACATAACATAAGCATTATCATATATACATAACAAGGAAGTCACATATAACAATAAAAAGCTGTACTGATATGCAAGAGATGGAGATACTTGTATAGTCTTCCACGAAGGCCTTACACGTTTCGGGACTGAACAGATCGTCCCTTCATCAGGGCAAACTCGTGGGACAAAATCCTACTGTGTAGTAGAATACAAATTTGGAAAAATATAAGTACATAATTGTATGCAAAATGACATTTGCTTAGTATTACATAAAGAACATCAAGTCCTGTAATCACAAACAAAAGAAACAGCCTACCCAAACATATTAGTGTTGGAGTACCCATTGCCAGAATCACGTCGGCGACTATGTCAACAACCGCCCACGGATCCAGAAAGACGAAAGGATCACACTGGGGTGGATCAGTGTGGACAGAGCGGGGCCAGCCACACACCCCGGTTCCTTTCGTCTTTCTGGATCCATGGGTGGTTGTTGACATAGCCGCCGGCGTGATTCTGGCAATGGGTACTCCAACACTAATATGCTTGGGTAGGCTGTTTCTTTTGTTTGTGATTACAGGACTTGATGTTTTTATGTAATACTAAGCAAATGTCATTTTGCATACAATTATGTACTTATATTTTTCCAAATTTGTATTCTACTACACAGTAGGATTTTGTCCCACGAGTTGTCCCTGATGAAGGGACGGTCTTTTCAGTCCCGAAACGCGCAAGGCCTTCGTGGAAGACTATACAAGAATCTCCATCTCTTGCATATCAGTACAGCTTTTTTAGCTTTTTATTGTTATATGTGACTTCCTTGTTATGTATATATGATAATGCTTATGTTTTGTGTATATTTTCTACTTAATAAAATTATTTTTATACTACGTTGTTGCCGGTAAAGTCCCACAATCCTCCTTGGGGGTAATTTTTATCTATTTGATCTAGGGATGTTGGCAACATACATGATCTAGCTGGATGGTAATCTTTTATTAGTGCCCTTTTTATTAGGTGGCCCACACAGGTGCCCCAGTGTATACTATAGGGGTGTCTCCATTTGTGAAGCTTACACAAAACAGGTAAGTATTCAAGCTTTACAAAGGACAAAAAAAATTCTTCAGCTTGGAACTCTGACAAAACAGACAACTGTACCCCACTTCCAAGCAATGTTTCATATTCCTATTTCTGCCATCAAATATCTGTGTGCTATGTATACCTATTTTTGTTCACATAGGGGAGAAAAGACTCGGAGGACACCACTCATCAGAGGAAACCAGGGCACCTCAGGAAGAAGGGGAAATCCCCCAAACCCAACCAGAGGAGGAGGAGGGAGACGTTGTAGAAATTGTCACCACAACAGGTGAGTGTCTGCGACCACAGCTTCAGGTAAGAGATGGATGTCTGCATATTTATAATACATGGTGTGTTTTTTTTTTTTTTGTAGGTGATCGGGATGTTGTGGAAGAGGAATGTAATTTCACCAGTGAAAGTGCCCAGATCCTCATCGGGGAGATAATGGGGTGTAATAGAGATTTAGAAAAGATAAAGCAAAACATCAATGATTACGTATGTTAAAAGCCAAACTTAGAAGATGCACACAGTGTGTTAACATGTGCTATCTGCCATTACGGGAGATCAATGTACGCGTTTTGTGGGTGCAAACCGTTCCTCAATAATAAAGTAGCTGAGAGGAAGGGGTTGCGCCTACAAAACGCGTACATTAATCTCCCGTAATGGCAGATAGCACATGTTGACACACTGTGTACATCTTCTAAATTTGGCTTTTAACATACATAAAAATTTTTTACGTATGGCAGCTAGCACATGTTGACATTAGGCAATTTGTGTGCATCTTCTAAATTTGGCTTTTACAGGGGTGACTTCACCCCATCTACTGAACGCAATATCAAACACAGTTTGTACATACTCATGTCTGATATTGCCTTCACTTTATAAAAGTTGAACTTTGTAAGTTCCAGAGTTGTGTATTGTTTTATGGGTTTAAACATGCCTGTTTTACCGTAGCCTCCCTGACGGTATTCCCGAGTGTGGCTCGGGGTTAAATTTCGGTCCCATTAGCGGTAACCCCGAGCCACACTCGGGATTACATTGCAGGATCCTGGTGCGGCGTTACTTACCTTGTCCCCAGGATCCTGCGATGTCCCCCGCTGTGTCCGTGGGCTCTGTCTCCTCCGAAGCCTCTCCGTTCCCTGCGAGCGTCGCGACACATGGCGGCAGAGCCTGGCGGCAAATTAAAAAAAATGTAAAAACCATAACACATACAGTACTGTAATCTTACAGATTACAGTACTGTATGAAATCATTTCACATCCCTTTTGTCCCTGTTAGGTGCTTCGTCTTCTCCTTGTGGCCTAGGCTCTTGGAGATGGCTCAGTGGAGGTCCTCGCCGGCGGTTAATCAATAACACATACACACACTAGGTATGCTGAAATGATTACAATTCTTTATTACAGGATTCGCTGTTTTATGCTGTCTTTACAAGACTCTGCCCCAATTTGGGGGCCAATCAAAATGATACACATAAATGTTCATTAGCATATTATTCGGTAATTTCTTAATCTTGTGATTTTGGTAATGTCTTCATCTTGTGATCTTAAATATTAAAATGTTGACCCCTTTAGTTCAAGTTAATAGGTCATTGATTCCTTACTTTCTGTCACTGTCTTTTGACCATGAGATGGCCAACCACAACTTCCTAAAAAAAACTATTTTTAGCTGCCGTTGGCCTTCTCATACCCAGCAACAGTGTACAGAGATAAAAACCACAGACAGATGTTTCCTAAGATGAAAGCATCAGACAGGGATAGACAGACAGGGTGAGATAATTCAGTCATTAAGTAATACTTGTCATAAGATTCAGTCTGTCATATTCACTAAAATATACCAAGATATTTCTCTAATCATATACCAAGATATTTCTCTAATCATAAAGCAAATAAGCAAAACCTGAACATATATCCTCAGGGTAAAATCAATAATCAATCATAATGCAATGTATTATGGAATCTCCTTACAATCCTCCCTTTGACCATTCGATATCATCGAAATGGTCATTCTACCTTTTCGTCACGCCTTAAGGATTCATATCCCTCGGCTACCTTTTTGTCACGCCTTAAGGATTCATATCCCTCGGCCTCTTTTCCCTGGTTCTCGTACCATACCGTGGGATCTCTGGAAATGGAAGTCAGCTTCATGGTTTCGGAATGTGCTTCGCTACCCTTTTTGCAGAGGCATTTGAGTAACATGAAGCATGCATACAAGAACATTATGAAAAGCAGTATGGTAAAAATTGTCATTGCCACTTCTAAGACATTGGCAAGAACTAGGGGGAGTTCCATTCAAAAAGGAGTGATGTTTAAGGGAATGGCCATCAATGGGATTCTGGCTGTACTGGGGTGGAGTTTGCTACATATCCAACATTTCTCAAAACCAGACTTCTGTGCATAACTGTACTTAAACTTCAACAACAACATCTTGTCAGTGAAACCTGAAGGGGGTTCAGTGGGGGATATACTTCTTTTATATTTTATACTAGTTGTATTGGCTGTCTGTGCATTTCCACATATCCCTTCTAGTGACCCTAAATCTTCTGGATGGTACACACAATTTGTTATTAACCAAGTAGGTATGAATACTATCAGAATCAGACATGTCCAGAAGCATAATGTTTTTCCTGACACAAAGGTGGAAATCATTTTGTCAGGTACTGTGTGCAAAGTTCTGTTACACGTTTCTTCTTGTTGGTGGGGGATTGGTCTCGTCGTCCAGAGAGCTTTGTGTTATGCCTTCTTGAATGTCCTTCAAATCTGGTCGCTGTTCCTGGTTAGAGGAGTCTTGGGGTGCTGGAGGAGGGTCAGGGGTCTGGGGTTGCTGTGGACACTTCTTTAACCGGCTGGCGTGGATCCAGGTGTTTCCTAGATCGGTCAGTACAGCAGTTCTGGAAACCTTCTCTATTTTCCAAGGTCCAGAGAAAATGGGTCCAACCTTCTTTTTGTGTGCCAGTTGTTTCACCAGTACTTTGTCTCCTGGGATGAAGGGATGAGTAGGTTCTGTTGAAAGAGGAGAAAAGGTGACAGAGACTTGTTCGTTCATATCCTGTAGCATACTTACCAGATTTTTCACGTACATTTCCTGTTGAGAATAGATGTTAATGTCAGTGTTTTGATCTAAGAGGGGCAGCTCTATGTTTGCAGGAACTCCCATCAAAATCTCAAAGGGCGAGAGTTTTGTTCTAGCATGTGGTGTTGTTCTGATCTGAAATAGGACAGAAGGAAGGTAATCCAACCATCCTTTCATGGTGCCCCCCGTGGCCTTTTTTAACTTGTCTTTAATGTTCCTGTTCATTCTTTCCACTACCCCTGCACTTTGTGGGTGGTAAGGGATGTGCAGTTTCCACTGTAAGCCTAGTAGCTTAGCTAAAGTCTGTGTAACAGAGGAGCTGAAGGCAGGCCCTCTGTCTGACCATATGGCCGTTGGTATTCCGAACCTACAAACCCAATGGTTCAGTATGCATTTGGCAGCAATTTTAGCAGTCTCACCTGTACATGGAATACCTTCAACCCAACCTGACCATTTGCATACGATCACGCAAAGGTATTTCAAATTGCCTTTTTGTTTGGGCATGTGTGTGAAGTCTATTTGCAAATCTGTCAGGGGACCCAGGGGTGGGGGCAGGTGGCCATGTAATCCATGATTTTTCCCTTGGACATTGTTTTGTGCACAGGTCAGACAACTGCTGGTGAGGAGTTTTGCCTGTTTACTTAAGTTGTTTGTGCAGAAAGACTTTGTGTATATGTTTGTTAGGGCGGTGGTACCTATATGTCCTGGACCATGGAGATAGGAAAGTATGAGAACACTGCTTGATTCTGGTATGCCCAATATCTTCCCCTCTTTTGACCAAAGACCTTCTTGGTCCTTGGTCAAGCCATCCTTGACCCAAAAAGAAACATCCTCCTCTGTAGCTAATCCCTGTATTTGTGCCACAATGGTTTTGAAGTTGGGTGATGTAAAATGTTCTTTGAAGAACATTGTTGTGGGGGCTGGCTGACCAATGTATAGGGCAGCGGCTTTTTTTGCTTCTCTGTCTGCCAGAGCGTTTCCTTTGGAAATTCTGCTGTTATCTGATGAATGTGCCTTTACTTTGATGACCGCTATCCTCTTTGGGAGAAGAATCGCTTGCAGGAGTGCTTTAATTTGCGTAGAGTTAGCGATTGGCTTGTTGTCAGCGGTTTTAAATCCTCTATTCGCCCATATTACGCCATAGTCGTGCGTGACACCAAAAGCGTACCTACTATCTGTGTAGATGTTTACCTCCTCATCAGAGAAAAGTATGCAAGCTCTTGTGAGCGCCTCCAGTTCTGCTACCTGTGCCGAGGAGGGTGGTAAGGCTTTTGCTTCCAACACCACATCAGGGAGTTGGACAATGGCGTACCCTGTCAGGAATGTTGCATCAGAGGGGCGAGTACAACTGCCGTCTATGAAGACGTCCTGTACCCCTGGTAGGGAAATGTCAGTGAGATCTGGGCGAGGGCTGGTTATTGCTGCAACCTGTTCAACACAATTGTGCTTCTGATCAGGGTCTCGCGGTAACCTGAGCAAAGAGTGCAAAAGACGGACAGTGGGATTACTTGGTGGTGCGTGTTTGAGAGTGAGGTTATCAGTATTCAGAAGTGTGATCTCATACCCACTAAGCCTTTGTGCTGTCATATGCTGCGTGTTCATGTTTTGCAGGAGGTGAGTTACTGAATGAGTAGTGTAGAGAGTCAATTCATGGCCTAATACTGATTTGTTAGCCTCTTGAACTGCCATAGCACAAGCAGCAAGGTTTTGTAGACAAGATGGCATCCCTTGTACTTGGGTAGGCAACTTTTTTGAGAGATAGGAGACTGGTCGGTACCCGGTTCCATGTTGCTGTGTCAAAACCGCAGCAAAAGAATTTCCCGATACCACACAGTATAATTGAAAGGGCTTGCCATATTCTACCAATCCCAGGGCGGGGGCCTGAGTCAGACTTTGTAACAAGGCCTGAAAAGCACAGAGCCTTTCTGTTGTCCAATCTACTGTCTTTGGGGCGGTGGACAAGGTAGCCTCCCTCAGAATGCCATCATAATATGAACAATCTGGGATCCATTGGCGGCAATATACGATTGCGCCCAAGAATGAGAGCAAAGTTGCTTTGTCTCTTGGAGGACTGAGAGCCTGCAGGGCTGCGGCACGTTTGGGGGATACCAGCCTGGTTCCCTCCTTCAGAATGCATCCCAGGTATTCTACCTGACTTTGACACCATTGTATCTTCTTCCGCGATGCTAGGTGGCCAGACCTGGCCAGGTGATGTAACAGAGATGTGGAATCGACCGCACAATCTTCAGCAGATCGACTGCACAGGAGCAAGTCGTCCACATACTGTATTAGTACCGACCCGCGCTCAGCAGTCCATGACTTAATTGTCTCATTAAGGACCATGGAGAAGGCTGCTGGACTGTCCACATACCCCTGCGGTAATCTTGACCAGGTCAACTGCTTTCCCCTCCCCCATGAGAATGAAAACATGGGCAATACCCCATCATCGATCGGGATGCTAAAAAATGCATTCGCCAGGTCTACTACTGTGTAGCAAAGGGAATCAGCAGGTATTTTCAAAAAGATGAAAGAAATATCTGCTACCAAAGGTGGCAGAGGTATAACCTGCTTGTTAACGGCCCTTAGGTCCTGTACAAGCCTCCACTCCCCATTTGCCTTTTTCACAGGGTAGATTGGTGTATTCCAGGGGCTTATAATGTGTTTCAGAATCCCTTTTGCTATGTAATCATTGATTAATGGTGTGATGCCTTCAATTTTTTCAAGTGGCAGGGGGTACTGCTTGTGATATTGTACTTCAGCGTCTGGACGCATTTGTGGTGTGTAGGGTGTACAGTTAATAAAACCCACACTCCCTTTGTTGTCTGCCCATATGGCATGTGTTTCTAGAGTGGGTGGCAATGATGCAAAGAGTCCCCTGAAAGTGTGTCTCTTTGGAGCATGTAAATCACAGAACGGTGAGCTGGCAGTGAGGGAGCCCCCTCTGTCAAATTTAATGGTGATATTCAGTTTTGAGAGTAGGTCCCTCCCCATTAAAGATACTGGACAATCCACAAGGACAGCAAAACTCTGGGTACACAGTTCCTGCCCTTCTGGAGTGGCCACGGGCAATGGTGGAGTGATGGGGTGGGTAATTGATGTCCCATTTATACCAATAGAGTTTCCCTCAGTGCAGTGCGGTGTGTCATATATGGCATCATTCAAACTACTGAATGTAGCCCCTGAATCCAACAATAGACATATCAGGTGATTGTCTACCCGCAATAGTACCTGCGGAAGACTTTTCCATGATGGATTGTAACACACAAGGCTGAGGGACGGGACGTACTCTTGGCATCCCTATTGTGGCGTCCGCCGAGCGGATGGCCACTGCATCGGAATGCGTGGGGGTGGCCTGTTAGGCTGAGGCTGGTATTGGGGTTGTGGTTGGGGTGGTTGGGGTTGTGGTGGGTGAGGATACCTGATATCCTGAAGGCGACGGGGGGTGGTGTTAAGATTCCTACCTCTCCCTCTCTGGGCGTTCGTTCTAATTCTGTAGGGACATTGGGACTTCCAGTGCCCCAGTTCCCCACAGTTAAAGCACCCCTGGTCTGGTGGGTAAGCCTGGTTTGGGGGATAAGATTGCATTGGTGGATAAGGTTGCATTGTCATTATGTGGGTGGGCGGAGTCTCACCAGTTGGCAGAGTCTGGGTTGGTGTCAGGGAGGGAAAAATGCCACCCTTCTGCTCAAATACCCCTGATGTTTCTCGTGACCTAGCATCTTTCATAAATTCATCTGGGGGTTGTTCTGCCCACTTTGGATTAGTGAATTTAAGCAACTGTGTCACCTTCGTATCGCCACCAGCCATAATGGTGGTGGTGAACAATTGGGGGTTGGCGTTATCTACTGCTTTCCACAGACCATATACCCGGGTACAAAATTCATAGAACTTTTCCTTCGGTCCCTGTTTTGCTAGGACAAGTTCCTGAAGTGCAGATGAACCCTTGTATATAGTAGACCAATGATTCCCCATTCCTTTCCAAAAAGATACCCAATCCTTATTTTCTTCTATGTGGGCTGTCCATAAGGCATCTACGGGATGCCCTTCTGGGCTGTCAGGGTCAACTATACTAAGGATCCCTGCTATATCTTCTTTATCCAGGCTTGTCCCTGCACTGTATTTTGCAAGGAAAGCACCAGCCTCCCTAGGGCTTTTCTTTGGGCTGGGGCATAACTCCTTTATTTTTGACAGTGTGCCTAGGGGTAGGGGAATATGGACTACCGTCTCCCCTATATGCATAAGTGGTGCTTTAAAGGTGGCACCTAGACTTTCCTGTTCCATGTCTATTTCTCTTTCCTCAGTAGAGGATTCACCCTGCTCCCTTTCCTCCTGTGGGGGTTTCTGGCTTATGGCCGGTTTTGTTTGGCTTCTGAGTGTGGTGGATGGCTGTGAAATTATCTTTTCCTTGGCCTCCTTAATCCTTCTTGCCTCTTTCTCTAGTTTCCTCTCGTACGCCTCTAAATCTTCCCTTTTCCTTTGTATCCTTTCTTCCTCTTCCTGCTGTCTCTTATTAAATTCTTTCTGTTTCTCCTCCCATTCCTTTTCCTTGGGGCTTAACTTCCTGACTCCTTCCTCTTCTCCCTTTTCCAGGGACATTCCATCCCTTTCTTCCTTAGTTATCGCAGAATACTCTCTCATCTCACCTTCCCTCTTATCTAGCTCTCTTTTGTAATGTTCTAGCTCTTCCTCCCTCCTAGACATTTTCTCCTCTAATTCCTCCTTTCTCTTCTTAAACTCTTTTAACTTCTCTTCTAATTCCCTCCTACGTATACCTTCTGCCCGGACTTCCTCTTCCCTGTTTCTACTTTCGTTTTCCCATCGTGTAACTTGTGCCTGATCAGCTGCCCCATATACCATGGTAGCCAATACTGCTGGATCCAGAGATGGATACAGCTGAAGACATGGACCCAATGTTCCATCCTCCTGTTTAACCATCACATAAGGGGGGGGTGCTTCGGGTGATAGGGCGGGTGAGTTTACAGGTTTTGGTGTAAGGGCTTTAGTTACATACTTTGTTTTATACTTGGCTAAGCATTTGTTCCATGTTTTGTAACAATCTTTCATGTATTGGGTGTCTTCCCATTTCCCAGGTGGGTAAGAGTGCTTGTGCACCTGACACACCTTGCTCACTTCCTTCCACTCGTCCTCAGAACAGGGTCCCACTGGCCCTGGGTCATGTATCCCCAGCTGTTGGCACCTCTCTCTGACCTGTGTCCAAAATGGTTCTACCTGTGGCCCCGGTAGTGTGTTTTTAACATACTCATAGGGAGATGGATTGGCCATGGTCTGGGTTGCCGCAGAATTCCCCATCTAACAACCTTGGTAGTGTATGACTAGTACAGGGACAGAGATGAAAGCAACCTGTTTGTGCTATAATCTGTTCCCTGACTTGGGAATAAGTCCCCTCGTCTGTTATCGCTGTGGGGCTGATATAGCTATGAAGGTTAACCCTCAGTACTCGGTATAGGAAACCCCTCCTTGTGGTAGGATAAACCCCCCTTGCACCAAGTCGGTATGAAAACCCGGTTGGTCTAGTGGTGAGCAGGATCCACGTCCTGTCAACACTAAGGAACAGTAAACCAAAGGTGCAATGTGGGCAGGCGGGCGCTATCTCACTACAATCGGGTTCCTGATTTATGTTGTTCATTTAGTACATATATGTGTAATACAATATCTTAACAAAAAAATCCTCTAAATTAATACAGTACTTTACATTCAGTTGTCATACACATATATTATCATACACTTATCTCTAATTCTCTAATACACTCTAAATACTTACGGTGGTACCTAAAAGAAAAAACAAGCAAAATCTTATATATACAGTGGCAAGATAAAGTTACATTATATGAACATGTTATAATAAGTATAATAAGTGCACTTTTCAATATTTTCCCCAAAAATTGGGCGTCCACTTAGCCACTCCTTATACTACGGGCGTATTCTATACTTCCCGAGTTTTAAACACACATATATCTACTCAACACAGCAGTCAGACCAACCTAGTCAGACTATAAAAAACCAAAAAACCTGCGAGCCCTTTAACCCTCCAAGGGGCCAGCCTAGCCCGTTGCGAAGGCACAGTTATGTAAGTGGGTGGACATACAAGGTTATTTGAACAAGGCAAGCATCAACACCAGTTACCAAAAATAGGTAAAAAGGAGTTAAAAATGACTTACCTGTTCAAAACACCCCACTTCTGGTACCAAAACTGTTAGGTGCTTCGTCTTCTCCTTGTGGCCTAGGCTCTTGGAGATGGCTCAGTGGAGGTCCTCGCCGGCGGTTAATCAATAACACATACACACACTAGGTATGCTGAAATGATTACAATTCTTTATTACAGGATTCGCTGTTTTATGCTGTCTTTACAAGACTCTGCCCCAATTTGGGGGCCAATCAAAATGATACACATAAATGTTCATTAGCATATTATTCGGTAATTTCTTAATCTTGTGATTTTGGTAATGTCTTCATCTTGTGATCTTAAATATTAAAATGTTGACCCCTTTAGTTCAAGTTAATAGGTCATTGATTCCTTACTTTCTGTCACTGTCTTTTGACCATGAGATGGCCAACCACAACTTCCTAAAAAAAACTATTTTTAGCTGCCGTTGGCCTTCTCATACCCAGCAACAGTGTACAGAGATAAAAACCACAGACAGATGTTTCCTAAGATGAAAGCATCAGACAGGGATAGACAGACAGGGTGAGATAATTCAGTCATTAAGTAATACTTGTCATAAGATTCAGTCTGTCATATTCACTAAAATATACCAAGATATTTCTCTAATCATATACCAAGATATTTCTCTAATCATAAAGCAAATAAGCAAAACCTGAACATATATCCTCAGGGTAAAATCAATAATCAATCATAATGCAATGTATTATGGAATCTCCTTACAGTCCCCAATGCTTTGGCCCATGCCCTGCATGCAGTTTTATATGCTATATACTGTTCTTTCTGCCTGGAAACTGGAGATTGTCCATAGCAACCAAAAAGTGTCCCTTTATGTCAAAAGTGGCTTTAGACCAGCTAGAAAACAGCGATAGTAAATTAGAACACTTGCAGAATTGAGCGATAGTGAATCATGGGGAAATTTATTTTATTATATTTTTTTTTTTTTTTAATTATTTATATTTATTTATTATAATTTATGTTTTTGTGTTTCAAACTTCATCATACCTGGGATATCTACTAGACTCTTGTTTGGACAGATTTAAGTGTGTTAAGAATTACAGGCCTACAATATAAAACGCCAAATTTCCATGCAAAATAATTGTACCGCTTTCAGCACCTAAAATCCGAAATAATCATACCGCCAGGGAGGTTAAAAGGCAATTTCTACTTAATGTGAACTTAAAAAAATGTATACAACATGTTGGTTTGTTCAAAAACCCTTTTATAAACGCACATGTGATTGTGCTTTGATTAAAAAGATTGATAATCAACAATGTGTGGCTTCTTCTTTCAATGCTCAAAAACATTTTTTGTAGTAAAGTTGGTTTCAGTGACAATGTGGGTTATTTACTAAAGGCAAATCCACTTTGCACTACAAGTGCAGTTTCAGGGCAGTCTTAAGTGCACTTGTAGTGCAAAGTGTATTTTCCTTTAGTAAATAACACCCAACAGTGCTTTATAATTTTACACAATCACGCCATTTTCAGGACTCCCCAAATTTCGGTCATGGTGTTTAAAATTATTAATATTTTTGTCAATAATGCATTACATACATTAACAAAAAAAAAGGTGTGTGTGTAGCAGACACACAACATAATAATAATAATAATAGTTAGCCGAAGAAGAGATTGTCACCTCACGTGTCAACGAAATTTCGTTTGCACTGTTGAACAAAAAGGCCAAAAAATTAGAACATTACTAAAACATAACCGAGGAGACAGCTAAAAGAAAGCCAAGCAGTAAATCAAAGCAAATATTTGTTCAGTTTCAAATATATTTTTATTTTAAAAATGTCTCAGACATTGTCTGGCATATCGATGGCCCCCCTACCCGCAAAGTATTCCATGTATCTTATACGGACCTCGCGGGCACTCAGGGGGGGCAAACCAGGACGGCCAGTTTCAAGCGCCGTCAGGCTTGGTTCATTAATATGAATTCCGCCCCCCAACTGAGGCAGCATAGTTGAAAGAATTTCTCCTTAAAAAGTTGTGGAGAACACGGCAAGACAGGATGATGTGATTGATTTTTTATTCCGCCATGTGTATCGGTTTAAGAAATAGGCAGAACCGGCTGGCCATTATTCCAAACGTATTCTCCACCACTCTTCTGGCTCTGGCCAGTCGGTAATTAAAAACCCTCTGGTCCGGGGTGAGGGTCCTCATAGGGAATGGCCGCATAAGATGGTCCCCCAGCGCAAACGCTTCATCAGCAACGAAGACAAATGGGAGTCCTTCCGCATTGTCTTCTGGAGGTGGTAAGCCCAAACTGCCATTCTGGAGATGCCTGTAGAACTCAGTCTGGGCGATGACACCACCATCCGACATCCGGCCATTCTTTTCCACGTCCACATACAGGAACTCGTAAGTAGCCGACACCACCGCTAACATCACAATACTATTGAACCCCTTGTAGTTGCAATAGTATGACTATTGGGGGGTGGGACTATGTGGACATGTTTCCCATAAATTGCCCCACCGCAGTTAGGAAAGTCCCACCACTGGGCAAAGTGGGATGCCACAGTCTGCCATTCCTGTGGGTTGGAAGGAAACTGTGGAGTCAAACAAGAATACAAAAATGTGTCATTTTGCACATAAACATTGAAAGCAGATAAGACACAAACATTCTTGCCCAACATCAGTATAACATTTATTTTAGGGAGTATTTAAAGACAAAAGTATAAGGTCCACCTATCAGATTCCTCACCCCCTCTGATGGCCCATTGTTAAATTTTTAGGGGGGGAGATGTTTTGGACAGGTAACCCTCTCCACTTCATTGAGAGATGAATGCCTAAATAATGTCTATTACTTTGGCCACCCCCTCTTTACTTACACTATTAGAAGCCCACTGGACAGGTAAGAAGTGTCATAATACAAAAATATAAATACACACTGTCCAAATTGGAGCACAATTTTAACATTCTGCAATTACCTATCAAAATAATAATAGGATCCAAAAACTTTAAACAGTACCATTTATTTTATTTTAGGTACTTATATAGCGCCATCAATTTACGCAGCGCTTTACATATACATTGTACATTCACATCAGTCCCTACCCTCAAGGAGCTTACAATCTAAGGTCCCTAACTAACATTCATACATACTAGGGACAATTTAGAGAGGATCCAATTAACCTACCAGCATGTCTTTGGAGTGTGGGAGGAAACCGGAGTACCCGGAGGAAACCCACGCAGGCACAGGGAGAACATGCAAACTTCAGGCAGGTAGTGTCATGGTTGGGATTTGAACCAGCGACCCTTCTTATTGTTAGGTGAGAGTGCTAACCACTACGCCACTGTGCTGCCCATCATGTACCATTTGAAAGTATTCAGGCAGGCCCTTGCACTACATGCTTTGGGTAACTCATACAGAAATCTGACCACAAAAGAGGTAGGTATAGTGTGTATGGGTTTGGCAAAGTCAGCAGATAGAGGATTGTTATGGGTTGACTTAGCGGTTGGGGGGAGGGAGGGTTCCAAATGAGTTTGGGACCCCAAAAAAAAAGCCTCAGGCACTCTGCCTGAATTTAAGGACA
This sequence comes from Aquarana catesbeiana, assembly GCF_042186555.1. Taxonomy (NCBI): domain Eukaryota; kingdom Metazoa; phylum Chordata; class Amphibia; order Anura; family Ranidae; genus Aquarana; species Aquarana catesbeiana. The sequence continues at coordinate 427,589,771 of NC_133326.1, forward strand.
CAAATAACACTTGTACACATTTTAGGGGGTGTTTAGGGTAAAGCACTACTATGGAGCTGACAAAATACTTTGTTAGTGACTAGGCGAGGTGGATATAGGCCCAGGAGAGCATGCTGGGGAGGTAAGTGAAGGCAAATATGTATGAAGGACAAAAAAAAAAATGTTAAAACATTCCAGCATGCAGGACAAAGGGGACATTCACAGCATATTACAATCATGGTAATTAGGGAATGAGGAAAGAAATACAATATATTATCAAACATTAAATACAATAAAATGTCATGTTAAAGAATAAAAATCTTACCTTAATATAGTCCTTCTGCAGGACCTGTATGATGGCAGAACAGGTCTCTGGGATAATGATCCCCAGAGCCTGGGGGGAGATGCCTGTCGAGAACTTGAGGTCCTGTAGACTTCTCCCCATCGACAAGTACCGCAACGTGGCAACTAGCCTCTGCTCCGGAGTGATGGCTTGCCTCATGCAGGTATCCTGCCTGCTGATATAAGGGGTCAGCAAAGCCAACAAACGGTGAAAAACAGGGTCTGTCATCCTGAGAAAGTTCCTGAAATCGTCAGGATTATTCTCACGGATCTCACGGAGCAAAGGCATGTGACAAAATTGGTCACGCTGGAGCAACCAATTCTTGGTCCATGAAATCCTCCCCACCCTGTTCATGGACTGGACTTGTGTCAAAGTAAGAACCCCAACACCAAGCCCCTGCACAGCATAAACTCTACGATGAGTACGTACACGCAACATGGCTTCAAAACGGTCGGCTGGTCAGAACGAAGTAACAGAACGCACTGAAGAACAGCAAGGCCCGTGAAGAGCGACCTGAAAATCAGCAACGAGCGGACAAGAACACAATGATATACCAATGGGAACTCACTACACGCACTGAAGACCAGATACAAACCCACAAGCACAAACTGAACAGCGGAAAAACAAACTGAAAACCACGAGTCTGAAAAAGCACCAATCGTCTCTCACCAAACTTTTACTAACACAACATTAGCAAAAGGAGCCCAAAGGGTGGCACGCTTGGTATTGAACTGCCCTGTTATAGTCCCGTTGTACGTGTTGTATGTCACCGCGTTGTTGACGTTCGGAAATTCCGACAACTTTGTGCAACCGTGTGTATGCAAGACAAGTTTGAGCCAACATCCGTCGGAAAAAAATCTGATGGATTTTGTTGTCGGAATGTCTGCTCAATGTCCGATCGTGTCTACAGGGCATAAGGCTGGATTCACACCCATGCACTCCCAGCGTTCCCCGCATTCCGCAGACCTGCATCACAGAACGTGCTCCATAGGAGACCATGGTAAATGGATGGTAGTGCAAATCCGCAAAACGCAAAAAGCACCAAAAACGCACAGGTGCGAACCCAGCCCAAGTGCTGCTGCCACAGAAGTGAGCGCTACCACCGGTCTGCAGGCTGCCCCGGCCAAACTATACAACCTTTTTAGGTCTGCGTTTATTCTGCGATCCTAGGATCCCTAAAAGAGACTGAATCCTCCAGCGGAAGCGTAATGTGGCAGGCAAATATACGTAATGAAAAGCATCCACCTTAGGCGTAGTGTCCCAAGGGGTACAGCTTCGATACTCTATTATGCACATTGAGCTTCTTCTCAGGCCCCGCCCACTCATCGTCAATTACTTCTTTAATTTCAGAAATGAGATGGGAAGGAAGGTAACAATTTCTTTAAATACGGGTAGTATCTTTGCTGTCTCTTTGGAGGCAACGATTCTTCCTGCCACTTCATCGCATCCTTAACAGCCTCCACCAAGGGGGGAACCAGTGCAAAGATCAAACATATGCGATTCCGAGACCATCTCAGCCTCAGATGGATCCGAAATGCTATTGACTTTAGAGTTAAAACACACTGAAAACACATGATCTCAATCTGCAGATGCTGAAGATACAGCAGGATGAGCAGGATTCCTTGAAACACTCTTTGACCCTTCCTTGACTGTGTGCTTAATGTAGGATTTAACCTGACGTGCTTTCGCAGCATTGTCCTGAGCCGCCTCCTTGAAGCAAGATGCACATACCCGTTTTCCTCTGAGGACCTCAGTTGAGCAGGCCCAACAGGATCTTTCTTCTGCCTGGGCTGGCAATGAAGACCTATCTGAAGAAGAGGATCTTCTTCTGTGTCTGCGCCCGGATTTGCTCTTTCTAGAGGCTGTCTGATGTCTTGACCTCTCTTGGCTCGGGTCCGAGCGACTAAAGTGCGAAGGAGGTCTGGAATGCTGTAACAATGGGCGTCTATCCAGCTGCCAGCGACTCTGCGATTTGTCATGTCTAGTCCCTTTTTTACTCTTTTGAGGCTGGAATGCTGATTTGGAACCTCTTTGCAGGCGTTTATCACGCACTGGGCCCTTCTCTCTGTAAAACACAGAGGATGTGCTCTCTTAAAATAAATTAAAAAATAGACAATTTTTATTTTAAACAAAAAATAAATAAAATAAATAAATACAATTAAAATAAACTTCTCCATCTGAATCTTCAGTGCTAAGGCAGCTAGGCAGGCAGGCAAAATTCCCCAGACCTATAAGGATAATTCCCCAGACCCACAGGATAATAAAAACACTCTGACAGACATTAGACATGAGATTAGCCTAGAGTACAGAGCTTGCTGCAAAACAGCAGTGAGCATTCTGGTGTTTGCTAGGCAACCCAAAGAGGAAGCAACCTCTGACCTCACCTGCTCAACTCTGAGCTTCCTGAAGGGAATACATGTGGAGGCGGTGAACTACAAGTCCCAGCGAGCCAAACCACTGCCTGAACACACAAAAACATGGAAGGAGAGATTGCCAGCACCTGCCTAACGAAGGTATATATACAGTCATTTATACTGCCAGCGACCTTTGCCAGTAATACACTGTCATTTATACTGTACCATACAATCCCAGCACCACGGGAACCCACCTCCTCAGGAGATGTACAGCCTATATGGGGGGGTCTTCTGAACCAGGAGAGGCTGAACCCGAACAGGATAAATGGTGGATGGAGAAAAAAAAAAACTTTAAAAGGCGTCCGGAGCGAGGACGAAAAAAGAACACTGGTGTGGGCAGGCAGCCGCCCTTTATGGGCTAAAAAAGAGGTGGTCCTGGAGGGGTCAGAGGGGGCAGAGCTGACCCATAGTAGGCTGACATGGGGAGGTCCAGGAAAATACATTAAGTGACTAGGCTAGGTGTGTATGGGCCCAAGATAGCATGTTGTGGAGGTTAGTGAAGGCAAAAATGCATGAAGGACAAAAAAGGAGCATTAAAAGCTTACAGCATGCATGAGGACAAAGAGGACATTCACAGCATATTACAATCGTGGTAATTATGGAATGATGAAATAAATACAATACATTAGCAAACATTAAATACATAGAATGTGATGTTAAAGGATAAAAAATACCTTAATATAGTCCTTCGGCAGGACCTGAATGATAGCAGAACAGGTCTCTGGCATAATGATTCCCAGTGCCTGGGGGGAGATCCCAGTCGTGAACTGATATACTGGAGACTTCTCTCAGTCGCCAAGTACCTCAAGGTTGCGACGTGCCTTTGCTCGGGAGTGATGGCTTGCCACATGCAGGTGTCCTGCTTGGTAATATAGGGGGACAGCAAAGCCAACAGACAGTGAAAAACGGAGTCCGTCATCCAGAGATAGTTCCTGAAATCACCAGGATTATTCTCCTGGAGCTCCCACAGCAAAGGCATATGAGAGAATTGGTCTCCTCCTCCCCCCTGTTCATGGACTGGACTTGGGTCAAAGCAAGAACTCCAACACCAAGCCCAACAACAGCACAAACTCTATGACGAGTACATAACCGCAACATGGCTAGAAAACGGTTGGCTGCTCAGAACGTATTGACAGAACGCACTGAAAATCAGAAAGGACCTGAGAAGAACGAGCTGAAAATTAGAAATGAGCGGACAAGAACGCACTGAAAAACAGAAGCGAACTATAAATAGAACGTACTGAAAGACAGGAATGAACTGACAACACGCACTGAAGAACAGATATGAACCGACAAGTACAAACTGAAAAGCACGAGGCTGAAAAGAGCGAATCGTCTCTCACCAAACTTCTACTAACACGAGATTAGCAGAAGGAGCCCAAAGGGTGGCACACTGGCTATTGAACTTCCTTTTTATCGGTACGTTGTACGTCTTGTAAGTCACCGCATGCCCACGTTCGGAATTGTTGGCCAACATTTGTGTGACCGTGTGTATGCAGGACAAGTTGGAGCCAACAACCTTCGAACAAAAATCCACGGTTTTGTTGGTGGAAAGTCTGATCCAGGGCTGTTTTTTCCACTGGGCACGCTGGGCAGTTGCCCGGGGGCCCCACTTGTCTGAAGGCCCCCATCCAGAGCCGATCCTCAGTGCTGCAATCTGCTGATTAAGTTGACTGACTGCACTGGTTGCTCACTTGCTAGAATCGCCGGCCGCCCAGCGTCTAGCTAGCAACCAGTGATGTCAGTCAGAGGCTGCGGCTGCCCCAGCATTCATAGCGCATCGCCGCCGCCCCAGCTGCTAGTGAACAAGCTCCGCCCACCTCTGCCATGTTCTTCAGACAGCGTGGAAAGGGAGCGGAGTGGAAAGATGGCCCTTGATAGCTGGTGCTGCCTTGCTGCTGTGAGTGACACACTGTACTGCACCAGGCCGGAGGCCTCAAGTAAGTCTAACACTGTCTACTTAAGTACGTTCAAGTTGTGCATCACACACAGCCACTGTCTGTGCCCCTTTAAAAGCTGCCACTGTGCCCATCAAACACAGCCACTGTGCCGATCAAAGCTGCCACCGTGCCCATTAAAGCTGCCACTGTGCCCATCAAACGCAGCCACTGTGCCCATCAAAGCTGCCACTGTGCCCATCAAAGCTGCCACTGTGCCCATCAAAAGCTGCCACTGTGCCCATTAAACGCAGCCACTGTGCCCATCAAACGCTGTCACTGTGTCCATCAAACTCGTGTTATATTGTCCAAACGTTGTGTTAATGTTTAAACACTGATTTTGTTGGAAGTACCAATAAATATAGCTTTTTTGATAATTTGCATTTTTATTCTCGTGCGTGATTGTGTAGACAGGGCCCCAGTGCAATGTATTGCCCGGGGGCCTATAATGCTCTTAAGATGGCCCTGGTCCGACCGTGTGTACGGGGCATTAGACTTACAACTGCTATGTAATGGTTTTGATGAAAAGAAAGGTTCCTGCTAATTCATTCCTGCTGTGTGTGTCAATGTAGTTTGTGCGCTGCCTTTTTGGCTTTTGTATTCATTTTGTCTGTTTTTGCTTATGATAATCCTGCCATTTAACTTTTTAGGTGTTTGGGGTGAAAACTTCTAAACACCACAAAGGTTTGTCATGGTTGTTATTGGCTTGATCTGTATCCCTGCCATGTAATTTTTTTGGGGGTTTGGAGCGAGGACTTTTGATCACCAAAAAGATTTATATCCCTGATTTTCTAATGTGATTTTTTTAATGAGTCTAATTTTATTGTCCTACCCTTGTAGATTGTAAGCTCTTTTGAGCAGGGCCCTTCTAACTATATTGTCAAATGCTGCAGCATCATTTCCATGCCTTTTATGTTTTTTGGCCCAAGTATATTAATGTACCAAATGTTTATACTAATGTTGAAATAAATAGTTGTTTTTTTTTTTTTTTGCTTTGTTTGACTTTTGCAGGCTATAAATACATATTTTCTAAGTGAAAACTATTCATACCCCTTCAAATCTGTATTAAATCCAGTGGCATACAAAAGTATTTGGTTGTGCACACATGCAAGTCCTTGAGTAGAAAGCAGTGGCGGTGCATCCATTAACCACTTAAGGACTAGCCTCGTTTTGGATTTTAGGTGTTTACATGTTTAAAACAGTTTTTTTTGCTAGAAAATTACTTAGAACCCCCAAACATTATATATTGTTTTTTTTCTAACACCCCAGAGAATAAAATGGCGGTCATTGAAATACTTTTTTTTGCACCGTATTTGCGCAGAGGTCTTATAAGCGCACTTTTTTGGGAAAAAATTCACTTTTTTGAATAAAAAAATAAGACAACAGTAAGGTTAGCCCAATTTTTTTTTATATTGTGAAATATAATGTTACACCAAGTAAATTCATACCCAACATGTCACGCTTCAAAATTGTGCCCGCTCGTGGAATGGCGTCAAACTTTTACCCTTAAAAAAATCTATAGGCGACATTTAAAAAATTCTACAGGTTGCATGTTTTGCGTAACAGAGGAGGTCTAGGGCTAGAATTATTGCTCTCGCTCTACCAGTCGCGGCGATACCTCACATGTGTGGTTTGACCACCGTTTTCATATGCGGGCGCTACTCGCGTATGCGTTCACTTCTGCGCGCAAGCTTGTCGGGACGGGGGGGTTTAAATTTTTTTTTTTTTACAATATTTTTTTATTTTTACACTGTTTAAAAAAAAAAAAATGGTGTCACTTTTATTCCTATTACAAGGAATGTAAACATCCCTTGTAATAGAAAAAAGCATGACAGGTCCTCTTAAATATGAGATCTGGGGTCAAAAAGTCCTCAGATCTCATATTTGGACTAAGATGCAAAAAAAAACAAAAAAAAAAACAAAGGTCGTTTGAAAAAATGACATAAAAGAAAATATGCCTTTAAGAAAAGTGGGCGGAGCTGATGTAATGACGTCGCTTCAGCCGTCCAATGGTATGGAGACGGGTGGCGACCATCTTAGCCTCACTCGTCTCCATACGCAGGCACTGAAAGGTCCCGATCGCCTCCGCCGCTACCGACGGCTCCGGTAAGCGGCGGAGGGCGCGGGAGGGGGAGTGGCACCTCTCCCGCCGCCGATAACGGTGATCTCGCGGTGAACCCGCCGCAGAGACCACCATTATCGCACACAGAACCGGCTCCTGTAAAGATGGATACCTCGGTTGTGGCAGCAGCTGCTGCCGTTACCGAGATATCCGTTTTCAAAGTGCCGACGTATATGTACAGGAGCCGGTCGGTAAGTGGTTAAGAGGCACACGTGCTCCGCCCCCTCTGTCACGCCACCCCTCTATATGTAAAATGGATAGATTCATGCATAGCATGAATCTATCCATGGCTGCTGTAGCCACCCCCTATTCAGGTGTCTGGCCCCTTTTCAAATTCCGGGCGCCTGAATTACACCGGTGGGGGTGTTTTTTTTTTTTGAAGCACCTGATTAGAGCCATAGGCTCTAATAGGCTTCACAAAAGGTGTACTTGGAGCGCAGAGCATTGCACTCAGAGCCCACCCAAGTGTGTTAGAAAAGCAAATGAATATTTGCTTTTCTAACACTGAACCGCCTTTCCACCAGTCCGGAAGCGCAAGTCTAATACCCGTCACCTGACTAGCTGAAGGCACAGGCATTCCCCTATTGGACACCTAGCAGAACTTAAGAAGAGATTCACAGGAACCATGCAGGACACAGGAGCCGTCGCCTGACCCACTGCATGTCCCACCGCTCGCCGTCATCTCCCTCTGCCTGACCCGCCACCAGGATGGGGTAAGTGCCGGTCAGTTATCGATCGGAGGGGAGGCTCACAGTGGCAGCATATGATGGGCATAGAGGCTGCATATGATGGGCACAGTGGCTGCATATGATGGGCATAGAGGCTGCATATGATGGGCACAGTGGCTGCATATGATGGGCACAGAGGCAGAATTTTATGGGCACAGCGGCTGCATATGATGGGCACAGAGGCTGCATTTTATGGGCACAGTGGCTGCATATGATGGGTACAGTGGCTGCATTTTATGGGCACAGTGGCTGCATATGATGGGCACAGTGGCTGCATATAATGGACACAGTGGCTGCATTTTATGGGCACAGTGGCTGCATATGATGGGCACAGTGGCTGCAATTGATGGAACAGTGAGGCTGCAATTGATGTTTTTTTTTCAGAATTTTTCAGTTTGTTTGCACCGCCCAAAAATTGTGAGCACCAGCCGCCACTGGTAGAAAGTGTAATGGGGGAGGGGGAAGAAAACCCCCCAAAAAACAAAAAAGATGCCTGCTCCAATGCGGAATTTCAGGGCTCTATTAATTCTTTTGTGGACTAGGTAAACCATGAAATATGTCAACTAAATGTGAATTCTCTCTAAGCACCAAATTAAGAAAAAATACCCCAAAAACAATTTTTTAACCACTTGCTACCCACCTACTTGTAAAAATCATCTTTTTTTGCTAGAAAATTACTCATAACCCCCAAACATTATATATGTTTTTTTTAGCAGAGACCCTAGTAAATAAAATGGTGGTCGTTGCAACGTTTTATCTCGCACAGTATTTGCGCAATAATTTTTCAAACACTTTTTTGGGGGGAAAAAAAACTGTTTCATGCATTTAAAAAAACAGTAAAGTTGGCCCAATTTTTTTACATAATGTGTAAGATGATTTTACATCGAGTAAATAGATACCTAACATGTCATGCTTTTGAAATTGCACACACTCGTGGAATGGTGCCAAACTTTGGTACTTAAAAATCCCCATAGGCGATGCTTTAAAATTTTTTACAGGTTACCTGTTTAGAGTTACAGAGGAGGTCTAGTGCTAGAATTATTGCTCTCGCTCTAACGTTCGTGGTGATACCTCACATGTGTGGTTTGAATGTAATTTATATATGTGGGCGCGACCTACGTGTGCGTTCCCTTCTGCGCGCGAGCACGTGGCGACAGAGGCACCTAAAGAAAAAAATTATTGTTTATTTTACTTTTATTTTTCTATTTTGACACTTTCTTTTAACTTTTTTTTTTTTTAACACTTTTATTCCTATTACAAGGAATTTAAACATCCCTTGTAAAAGGAAGAGTGCATGACAGGTCCTCTTTACAGCGATATCTGGGGTCAATAAGTCCCCTCACCTCGCCTCTAGGCTGGGAAGCCTGAAAAAAAAAACCATCCTGGCTTCCCAGCCGAGGCGGCAGCATTTTTTAAAATGCAGAGGCCGGGCATGATGTCATAACATCGCACCTGGCCTCCGAAAGATCATAGAGAAGTTCGGGGGCCATCTGGCCCGCCGGATTCTCTATGGTTAACTTCTGGCATAGACCTTCTCCCTCGTACAGGCAAGCCAGGAGAAGCAGACCAGACCCTTATCCGAGCATGCAGCCTGGAGGGAGGGATGAGCGAGCGCCCACCCCCCTCCTGAACCATACCAGGCCACATGCCCTCAACATGGGAAGGGTTCTTTTGGGGTTCTCCCCACACCTTGTCCCGTGTTGTTGGGAACAAGGGCCTCTTTCTGACAACCCTGGCCGGTGGTTGTCGGGGTCTGCGGGCGGGGGGGCTTATTGGAATCTGGAAGCCCCCTTTAACATTCATTGTCAATCACGGTGCCTGACGGACCCAAAAAATTGCAAAAAAACAAAACGCTCCACCTCTATGGGAGGGCTCCCGCCGACTGCTGTCTCTTCGCTTTGACAGGTGTTATATTAGCAAGGGCGGGGCCACCCAGTTACGTAACCGGGTGACCCTGCCCCAGTCTGATGTCACGTCACATGACATCAGAAGGAGCGAGGCCACTGGGTGACATACCCAGGAGGCCCCACCCTTACCTATAAAAGAACTATCAAAGCGCAAAGAGCGCATACGGCAGGCGCCCTCCCATCGAAGTTGAGTGTTTTGATTTTTTCTATTTTTCGGGCCTGTCGGGCGCCGTGAGTGACGATGGATGTACATCATGGGAAACTTTTTTTTTAATAAAGGATTTGTCAAAAACTGTCTTGTGGTTTGTATTTTTTGACACTTTTTTTGATTAATGGGTAGGGGTACAATGTACCCGATACCCATTCACATGGGGGGGGCGAGATCTGGGGGCCCCCTTGTTAAAGGGGGTTTCCAGATTCTGATAAGCCCCCCGCCGGCAGACCCCGACAACCACCGGCCAGGGTTGGCGGGAAGAGGCCCTTGTCCCTATCAACATGGGGACAAGGTACTTTGGGGTAATAGCAATGGGGTAATAGCCAATGCCACATCAGCATGAGCATAGTGGTTTCCATAATACTAATGGCTTATTCGCTAAATATTATTGTATAGAATTAAAAACATCAAACACTGGTAAATTTATTTTATATGATTGTGCTCAGCCCAATAGGCTAGTGGTCAGCAATTCTACCTTGAAAGACTCAGGCCTTGAAGGACTCATGGTTCAAATCCCACAAAGGGTATCACATGTACTAAAAGATTGCACTGGGACATCAACACGATTCTAAAAAAAACAAACCCATCATAGAGATAGCAAAAACATTAGGTGTGGCCAAATCAGCTGTTTGGAACATCCTTAAAAAGAAAGAATGCATTGGTGAGCTCAGCAACACCAGAAGACCAGGGAAAACAACTGTGGTGGATGACCGAAGGATTCTTTCACTGGTGAAGAAAACACCCTTCACAACAGTTGGCCAGATTAAGATGTAAGTATTCAATAATATTATGGTGTGGAATTCCAAACATCACACACTAGTTAACGGAGCAGATTAAATTTTTTTTGTTTATTTTATTTGGCTTGTGCACTGGAAAAATAAACACAGCTGTTGGGTGGTAGGTTGACTGGGATTTGAACTCATAACTTGAGTTCTTCGGAGACATCTGAGCAGACCACCAAGCCATTGTGCTAAGTTTACTGAGACCTGCATAATAGTGTATTATGATTAAAGAATGAACATAAATAATGACTACTTTATAGTCACCTAAAAAAATATAACATGCAACAGATATGCAACTGTAAATGTTCAATACATGTAACTTTAATGTAAATGTTCAATACATGTACTATTCATAACTGCATTCGTTAGCAAAAGAAGAAAACAAACTAGGAATACTAATTGGAATATACATAAATAGATGCACACGAGGTAGAGCACATCTCACATAAAAATGTTTTATTCACATTCATGTGATCGTGGCTGCAGTGCAATTCCATATAATAAACTCGGGAGCAATTGGCACTTGCAAATGCGCGGAAGTGCCGATTTGATATTTACGAAGACATGTTCTCCGGGATTAACTCTCTTTTTCACTCGCATGTTCACCTAGTGGAAGTCTTAATTGGCTTAATTGGGAGTGATTAAATGTAGAGTAAGGATGAGCTCGGGCGTGTTTGCACAGCTCACGTGCAGAGCCCGCCAAGGAGTCAGCATGGCGCTGCCCTGCGTTAATCGCAGGCAGTGAGACATTTTCCAGATGTGTGGCTGCAGAGATCGGGAAATGTCTCACTGCCTGTGATTAGCGCAGCGCAGTGAGACTTCCTGGCGGGCTCTGCGTGTGGGCTGTGCGAACACGCCAGAGCTCATCCTTAAAAATCAACCCCACTGTGTATTTGTTCCAGTATTACTTTATTGTCCTGTTTTTGTAGGTGGTTGACCCAGTTGGCCATTTTTTTATTTCCTAAACAAAGTCAGTTTACGTGTGAGCCTAGGTTTATTTTGTCAAACTGTCAACTATGCATGGCCAGAGAAGCAGTACGATTCATTACAGTAAACTCCAGCAGTGTTAAGTAGTAATGTTCTGTTTACATATAAACAGTTTTACACTGACATACAAGTCAGCCACAAACTTGAAAAACTAGAATGTCAAGTACCGTTATACCTATATGCTGAAAATTAGAGCGGTATTTACACCACAAAGATCTGTTTTTTTTTTTTTTTTTTTTTCTAAAGTGTATTTTTAACTGAAAATATTCCTGAACATTCATTTCCTCTTAGAACATTCATTTCCTCGTACACCTTTCAGCAACATCAGCTTTACCTAAATATCTATTTACAGTATATGTATAAGCTTTTCGAATTGCAGAAGCAATAAACTATATTGACCAAAGTCCTAGTTTTCAGTTTGTAAAAAGTAATCCTCACTCTTATATACAAGAACAAAACAAGCTTTAGGTCTAGAATGTCCACTTTTGTAATTTTTATTGACAGTAAGTTAAAAAAGAGATCCAGTCTCCCCCCCCCCATAAAAAAGTCAGCTGCTACAGATACTGTAGCTGCTGTCTTTTAATATAAGGACACTTACCTGCCCAGGGATCCAGCGATGTCCTCACCTGAGCTGACTCTTCAGTCAGCTTCGGGTACAGGTGTCGGCATCTTAGGTAAGGAAAACTGGCGGCGAAGCCTTCTGGCTTCACAGCTTGTCTCCTACTATGCATGTGTGAGCCATACTGCACTTTGTGAAAGGTGATCTGACTGGAAGTGGGTGGGGGTACCTGTCAAAACCAGGTACCTCCTCCCCATCCCCAGAAAAAGTGCCAAACGTGGCAGTTGGGGGGGTACAAAAAAGCAGAACTTCCCTTTTTATGTAAAGTTCCACTTTAACATAGGAGTTTTAGTTATCCCTTTCTCTTTATATAGCAAAAACATTTGACATTTGAAAAGCAAGTTAGCTTGCTAAAGGATTTGGCTCTGGGACTAATTTCAGATGTGACTTCATTGCAGCAGTGTGAACCTAACCTAAAGCCGGCTATGTTGTATATTGATCTAAATTTGCCTGGTTAAGATAGGACAGGCAGAATTTCGATCCATAAACACAAGGGAGAAAGGTGCCTCTGGGTGTAGTATAAAAACCATTTATTAAAAGCCAGTGTGCAAACAACTCACATTTGGGTGATCATAAAACAGCATGTAATGAAGTGGGGGGATGATCCATCATAGGACAGTCCATCAGATCAGTCACGGTGGTCTCTGCTGGCTTGCCAGGAGTGTGGCTTGCTGTGCACCGCTAAAGCCGGCCGCGGTGGTGATGTAACGCAAAGCGAGGCCAGGAACGCAGGTGGAAGGCAGGCATGGAGTTGTGATGTCAATGGTGAGCGACGCGTTTCCTGAGCGTACAGGCTACGATATTACGGTAGCCACGCTCCTTCATCAAGCTACAGATGGATCGTGATGCTAGCTTAAATAGACCAGGGGAGGGGGGTGGCCAAAGTAAACACATTAAAAAAGGTCTGATTTTATGTACAAACATCTGGGGAGTGTTTTAAAATATAAACATATGTTCGAAAATTCTCAAGACTGCGATAAACACACCAATATAAAAATAAATAAAAGAATAAAATTGAAATGAAATTAATCATGGCATTAGAACAATTCTTGTCCACTGATCCCTTGATCAATATGCGCCAGGCGAAATTTATTATAGAGGTCACAAGATTTTGCCTGATGCATAATTATTTTTCCTTTAATGATGAATATTACCAACAAATACAGGGCACAGCAATGGGGGCCAATGTTGCCCCCTCATATGCCAACTTGGCCATGGGCCTATGGGAAACCAACTTCATTTATCAAAATAATCCCTTTGCGGCCAACATAATATTTTTTGGGAGATGTATCGATGATTTGATCATCATTTGGGATGGTGACACTGATCTGATTACTACTTTTGTTCAACACTGTAACAACAACCCTTATGGGCTGTCAATCTCGTCAGCTACTGACTCAGCCACCATGGCCGTAATACTATCACCTCAAAAAATTATACTAAGCCCACAGCTGGTAATTCCTATTTACATTTTGAGAGCTGCCACTTTCCCAAGTGGATCACGAATATCCCTAAAGGACAATTTTGCCGCCTTCGGCAGAATTGTACCCAGGACTCTGACTATGCCGAACTCAGCAAAACCTTAAAAAGAAAATTCCTCGACAAAAAGTACCCAGAAACTTTAGTTGAAGAACCTTATAAACATTACCTGCATGGAAAACCTCCAAGAACAAACCAACCTCCACATGATTGTTCTAGTAGGTTCATAACCACTTTCCACAATAAGTATAAGAATATGGAGAAGATTCTGGAAAAACACTGGGGTATCCTACACCAAGATCCTCATCTAAAAACATCCCTTCCCGCCCGCCCAAAAGTTATTTACCGCAGGGCCCCCAACTTAAAAAACAAGATTGCACCTAGCAAACTTAAAACTGCTTCAGCCATACCACCTGTTCCCACACTGATCCCTTTGGTAGGCATGTATCAATGCCAAAAGGCTTTATGCAAAACTTGCAAATTTGTCCTACACAGACAAAAAACCTTTACCACCAAGGGTAAGACCTATGTATTGAAGGAATTCTTCAAGTCGCTCGTCCGACTTCGTCATCTATGGCCTAAGTTGTCCTTGCAGCCTAATTTATGTGGGCCGGACAATTAGGGCTTTGAGACAGAGGTTTGGCGAACACAGAAGACTTGTTGAGGGGGGCACAGACCCTCATAGTGTTCCAAAACCAGGGCTTTTTTTCAGCCAGAACTCACCGGAACTGCGTTCCGGAACCTCTGGCAGCCCTCTCCTCTCCTCTCCTCTCCTGGAAGTGACATGTCTGCTGTCTGCACGATCATCAGATGCATGTCTCCCGTCCCTGCAGCAGCCTGTCTCACTCACACACTGCAGAACAAAGCTGTCTCCTCCCCCTCCTCCTTCTCATTCAGCTCTATATACACAAGAGGAGGGGGAGCAGGAACACGCGCTGACTTCAGGTCTGTACAAACTTTTCTATGCTTTATAGATAGACAGGGAGGAGGGGAAAGAGTGGCTGGGATTGGGAAGGAGGAAAAGAAAACAATGTACACTTGGTGGAGTGATTGGGGGGTTAGGAGTGTATGTACTTTGGTATGAGAAAGGACATATGCCAGAAATCAGTGTGGGATTACATTGAAACCTGATAGCCCCTTCCAGCACTAGCCCCCTCTTCCCCCAGCACATTTCCAACCCCCCCTAACAGCATTAGCCCTCCCCCTTCCGGCACTAGCCCCCCTCTTCCCCCAGCACATTTCCAACCCCCCCTTCCAGCACTAGCCCCCCTCTCCCCCAGCACATTTCCAACCCCCCTCTCCCCCAGCACATTTCCAACCCCCCCTTCCAGCACTAGCCCCCCTTTCCCCCAGCACATTTCCAACCCCCCTTCCAGCACTAGCCCTCCCCTCCCCCTTCCAGCACTAGCCCTCTCCCCCTTCCAGCACTAGCCCTCTCCCCCCTCCTCCTTCCTATTTCAGCACTATCCCTCTCCCCCCTCCAGCACTATCCCTCTCCCCCTTCCAGCACTAGCCCTCCCCCCTTCCAGCACTAGCCCTCTCCCCCCCTTCCAGCACTAGCCCCCCTTCCAGCACTAGCCCTCCTCCCCCCTTCCAGCACTAGCCCTCTCCCCCTCCCAGCACTAGCCCTTTCCCCCTCCCCCTTTCAGCACTAGCTCCCCCCTTCCAGCACTAGCCCTCTCCCCCCTTCCAGCACTAGCCCCCCCTTCCAGCACTAGCCCTCTCCCCCCCTTCCAGCACTAGCCCTCTCCCTCCCAGATATTCTCCTTCTCACAGAGGGCATGATCATGGCATCTGGGACCCCGAGAGATGGATGACATTTACCTTGGAGGCCCACACAAGCTCCTGCTTGACAAGTTAGTGGAGCCTAGTGCCAGAACTTGTTCCAGCACTGGGCTCCAGGACTCAGCCCGGATTCATGGGACACTGGGATTTTGTTTAAATCTCAGGAAAGGCCCATTAAAACTGGGACAGTATGGAGGTTTGAATTTGGCTTAGAAAGGGGGAAAGGATTTGTGATTGTGGGGGAAAAGTTTGTACTGGCAGGGGGGATTTAGGTGGGAAGATATGTGATGGAACTGGGGAGAGGACTTGTGTAGGAGGGGCTTGGAGGAATGAGGACAAGGGGAGAGGATTGTTCCAGGATGGGGAGCATGTTGTGCTGGAAGGGGAGATTTGGGGGAGAGAATTTGTACTGGGAGGAGGATTTATGCTTGGGGGATGTTGGGGTGGGGTATTTTTGCTGGGATGAGGAGCTGTGCTGGGATATGGATTTGTGGGGTGGAAGGAGATTTGTGCTGGGAAGGGGGATTTTTTTTTTAGGAAGAGCTTTCCAGGGACTGAGTTCATTCAGAGAGGTGTGCACTGTGAAAGTGTGTGGGGGAGGGGGAAAATGTGCAGAGAGGTAAAGTTTGTGTGCGTTTAGCAGAGGGGAGAGCATTGTACACATAGGAGAGCTTGGGGGAACTTGTGATGAAGGGGGAGCTGAGAAAGTATGTGGGTGGAGGGCGAGGTCAGCAGAGAGGAGAGCTCAGGGGCGGATCCAGAGCCTAGTCTCGGGAGGGGCACTGCCATAAAATTTTGCGGCCAATTTGTCGGGGCAATTGCTGGTGTTGGCGCTTCAATCATCACAGCACCATGGTTGATGAGGTGTCAGGATGATTGAAGCGCATTATTTATATTATTACATTGTAATGTAAAATGAAATCGTTCAACTCACCATAATGCAGAATCATTGGGAGCCCTGAGCGTGTCACTTGCTACCGTCGCCTGCCACCAGATGCAGCGTGTCACTTGCCACTGTTGGCTGCCACCAGATGTGGGTTGTCACTTGCCAATGTCGCCTGCCACAAGATGTGGACTGTCACTTGCCAATGTCGCCTGCCACAAGATGTGGATTGTCACTTGCCAATGTCGCCTGCCACAAGATGCGGATTGTCACTTGCCAATGTCGCCTGCCACAACATGCGGATTGTCACTTGCCAATGTCGCCTGCCACAACATGCGGATTGTCACTTGCCAATGTCGCCTGCCACGTGGTGGCCTGTACTTTAGTGTGGACAACATGGAGGGAGCCAGGAGGAGGGTGCTGGTGGGTGGGGCCAACACAGTCAGGGGCGGAGAAAGCCTGTGCTGGACGGGCTGGCAGTCTGGCTGGACGTGTGCTGTGCAGTGCACTCTCAGTTGTTATATACTTGTTAGTTAGTACTAGTAGTTACTGCTGTCTGCTGTATTGTAAGGAGGCGCCGCTCCAGGCTGTGTCACACTGTCACCGTCACGTCGGGACCGGGTCGGTCGGCTTTAAATCTGAGAGAGACTCGAGTCCGACCTCCGACGTGACGCCGTGACTCTCACTCACACATGCAGTGTGACTGACGTCACTCGTTGCTAACGCCAGGGCCGCCTGGCGTCTAGCAACGAGTGCAGGGAAGAGGCTCCACCCACCTCCTTCCTTCAGTGTCAGACAGTGACTGCCGCCGCCCGTACCACACGCAAGTCTCTCTCTCGGTGCCGCTGATCGGCACATGTGAGAGAGAGACTCGGGCCGGCAGCGGAGCGGCAGGAGGAGGATACAATAACATTCAGAGTTATTTCGGGGGGGCAATTGCCCTGTTGCCCTGCCCCTGGGAGAGCTGGGGGGCTTTGTAATGAGAGGAGAGCTAGGAGGGGATTTGTGATGAGAGGAGAGCTAGGAGGGGATTTGTGATGAGGAGAGCTGGGGGGGATTTTGGGGTATTTGCCTTCTGTGGTACATTTGGCGCCGATGTAAATCTATCCTCTAAGGAAGGTGTGTCTGGGGGAGGGGTTTGTGCGTGGTTGGGGCGGAGAGTTGGACAGAGAGGGTGAGTTCCTGCACCTATTCTCTGAGAAAAAAAGCCCTGTCCAAAACACTTCGCTATGGCCCACCACAGATCCTTAGGTCCCTCCCGGCTGCTGAGAGATGTAAGAAACTCTGCGCTCATGAGACCTACTGGATCTACACCTTGGATGTACTTTCGCCAGGAGGTATAAACGAGAGCATTGAGATTGCTACTATCTTATGAATATACCATCCAGTGTTACTTTTTTGGATCTAGTCCTCCAGCCCTGTTCCCACGCATTCTAACTATTTAATCTGTACCCACGGGTTGGTCTTTTCTTTGATTTTCCCTCTCTATGTGGGTGGCGGGCTGGTGTAAGTATAGACTATACATTGTTCCGTACAGTCCCAATTGACCTTGTCATAATGTAATAGTTTTTTTCCTTCCCCTCTATTTTAATTTTCTATATTTTAACTTATATTTTTAGTTCAATATTTTTATTGAAGTTTGTATAAATAAGATACAAATTAGGACAAGTATCAAAGCATGGGATACAGATACAGGCAATGTAATTAACATTAATATGCATATTTCAAATTAGTCTTACTGAAAGAAAAAGATTATGCATCTTAGAGACTGTATAGAATAGTAACATATGTAAAGATCCGAAATAAGAACTAAATTGGAGTACATAAAAAAGAAAAAATCTATTTATATTGTGCCTCCAGACCACTCATCCACCCCATATGGGCTCAAACTGTGGACGGGTGGGGGCATTTATAATCTAAATCGAAAAAGATGTTATTTATAATTATTATATTATGTGATATATAATATAAAGATATAACAATTTCTTTAATGAATCATTAGATAATCATAACTAGTTCGGAAAAAAATTGTGAAGAGAAAAATTTTCTTTTCGGAATCTTCAGAGCATAAGTTAATCCCTAAGCTGATGAGGAATATATTCGTCTATAAATTAGTAAGCTATCCCAAATTCATCATTAGCTTAGTAAATAAGATGAGAATAGAGGAGAAGAAGGAGAAGAAGGAAAAAAAGGGGAAAAAGAGAGGAAAAGATAAGAAAGAAAGAAATCTCTTGAGGTGATGACCTGGCTTATGATATGAACAAGTTATATAATAGCAATAACACAAGGATTTTAGCATGGTAACAGCAATGACTGGTCAAAATCAGAGGTAAAGAAGTGTTTTAACCCATGGTTGCCAAATCAGACGAAATTTGTTGATATTATTATCTTCGATAGCTGACATTTTAGCAAAAATGAGAGCTTTGTTCATTCTATGTTTAACCTCTGCCACAATTAAATTCTTGTTCTTCCATGCCTTGGCTATGGTTTGTTTGGCAGCAGTATTAATGTGAATAAGTAGTTTGAATTGTACCCTGGTGAGTGAAGCCGGTTTAAGATTCAGAAGTGCAATGGCAGGGTCTGGAATAATAGAGATATCTAGAGCCTTAGATGTCATTGCAAATATATTTTTCCAAAATTCTTGGGCCACCGGGCAATCCCACCATATATGGAAATGTGTGCCTGGTGAAGAGCAACCTCTGAAGCAGTTGTTGGGATAAGAAGGAGTAAATTTTGCTATTCTAGCTGGTACCAAGTACCACCTTGCAAGAACTTTGAAGTTGGTTTCCAAAGCAAAACAATTAGGAGATGATGATTTGGTGGCTAACCAAATATTAGACCAGTCATTGTTGTCAAATATTCGTCCCATATCCTGTGCCCATTTAACAGTATAAGAAGAAATATTCACATTAGAGTTAGTAATGAGAATCTGGTACACACATGAAATCAACCCTCTAGCATGTGGGTCACTTATACAAATATGTTTGAATTGGGACATTTTGATTAATTGATGTACTTAAACTAAGTAGAGGTGTATAGAAATTCTTAATTTGTAAATAACGGAATATCTCATTGTTTGAGAGTTCGTAATTCTTACATAACATAGGAAATGTTTGAAGAGTATCCCTAGATAATAGCTTATAAAGTCTCGTCAAGTTTCTAGAAGACCATGCAGAAAAAGATTTTGGGAATTTCCACGCAGGGTAAAAGGCTGGATTCCCAAGAAAAGAGAGGAGAGGATTATGTTTTGATCGTAGGCCATGTGAGTCATTAAACCTATCCCAAATAGCCAATGAATGTTTCATGATGGGGTTAGTAAGATGAGATCTATCCTTTGGTAGAATCCAAAGTAGATTTTAATTGAGATGGGATCACAGTCAATGGATTCAATAGCTACCCATAAGGGTATGTCCTCAGTAGAGTGATATTTAGTTAATATTGCTAATTGGGCTGCATAGTAATAAGAGGAAAAGTTTGGCAGCCCTAATCCCCCACAAGATTTACTAAGATATAAGTGGATTTTGGAATACGTGGTTTAATCTTATACCAAATAAAAGACATAACTCTACGTTGTGTGAGATGTAAAAAATATGACGGTAAAGAAACAGGGAGTACCCTAAACAAATACAAGAATTTCGGTAGTATTGACATTTTCACAACATTTATCCGTCCCAACCACGATAATGGTAATGAGGACCATTGCTTCATTAAGGCTGTAGTTTGTTTTAACAAAGGTAGGTAATTAGCTGCAAAAAGATCAGATAATGAGGAGGTGAGATGTACTCCTAAATATGGTAGTTGACGAGTAACCCCATTGAATGGTAAAGAGGAGTGAGCCTGATGCAGGTCTGATTGTATTATACTGTAGAAACATTCAGTGCGTTTGATTTGGTGTGATTTACTATGAGTCCAGATATATGTGAAAATTTATCTAATATATTGAGGAGATTAGGAGCAGAAATGTGGGGGTGAGATAAGAAAATAAGTATATCGTCTGCGAAGAGACAAAGTTTGTGATGGTGGCCACCTAATTCGATACCTTTGATATCTGGGTTGGATCTGATTAATTGTGCCAAGGGTTCTATCAGTAGGGCAAAAAGCAACGGGGACAATGGACATCCTTGTCTCGTGCCTCCTCTAGTATCCAGCATTGCTGATTTGTAACCAGCGTATTTGATGTATGCCTTGGGGTTGTTATAGAGAGAGGAGACTCAAGACAAGAAATTATTACCAAAACCCCATTGTTGAAGCGTATATTGCATATAAGGCCATGTGACTGAGTCAAATGCCTTTCGGATATCCAATGATAGAAGGCAAGTTGGGATACATCTAGATTTAGCAGCTTGAATGAGTAAAAGAGCTCATCTAATATTATCTCCTGCTTGTCTCTTGGGTATGAAACCCGTTTGATCTGGGTGTATTAGGTGGCCTATGAAATTGTTCAAACGTGAAAGAAAGAATCTTGGCTAGTAATTTAATATATAAATTGAGGAGGGAAATAGGGCGATAGTTAGACCAAGAAGTGTTATCAGAGTGTGGTTTGGGTAGCATAACTATGATAGATGTTAATGATTCAGGATGAAACGAGTGACCTGCCAAGAGAGAATTAAGTGCTCTGGTTAAGACTGGAGTTAAAATGTGCTCAAAATTTTTATAATATGATGCTGAAAACCCGTCGGGGCCTGGCCTTTTATGTAATTTCAATTCTTTAATAGCTATCTTAATTTCATCAGTTGTAATAGGGCGCTCAAGTCTCTCTCACTGCTCGTTATTAAGAGTGGGGAGTTTGCTATTAGAAAACAGTTTATTAGTGTTAGTCTGATTAAAATCAGTCATGGGGGAATATAATTTAGCTAGATTAGAACGAAACACCTCTAATATTTTAATCGTATTACTAGTATAGGCGTCACGAGATGTTTTCAACCTTATGGAGGACCTTATGTGGTTTATTGATTTTAAACTTCTAGCCATAAGGGAATCAGGTTTATTTGCTTTAAGGTATTGTACATGTTGTTGTTTACGTAAAAGTTTGCTGAATCTGTTAAAAATAAATCTAAATCTAGGCGGGCTTTATCTAGTTTAGCATTAGTAGTGGAATTCGGGGATGATTGAAATGCATTATGACAGGAGTTAAAATTAGCTTCCAGCTTTGTAAACATAAGTTTACGTTCTCTTTTAAGTTTTGTCGCTTGCTGAATCAATTTGCCCCAAATAACAGCTTTATGAGCTTCCCATAACGTAAGGTCTGAAAAATCACCTGTGTCATTAGAGAAAAGATAATCGTTTAGTGCTCCTTCGATCTCAAGACGATGGACGGGATTAGCTAATGTAGAGTCATTTATATACCAAGTGGAATCATGTGATCTGGGTACAGTGGAAGCAATAGAGGTGTATATTGCACAATGATCTGACCATGTTAATGGGATAATGTTGGATGATAAAATCTCGGGAATCATACTTAAAGGGACTAGAATATGGTCGATGCGAGAAAAAGATTTATGCGGATAAGAATAATGAGTAAAACGGCTGCTAGTGGGATTAATTTCACGCCAAGTGTCCACCAATCCGTGCTTAGTAAGTAAACGCTGAAGGTTTAACTTGTTGGAGTTGGTGATAGGGGATGAGGGAGACTTATCTAAAAAAGGGAATATTGTTGTATTCGAATCTCCACATAGGATTACAGTACCCATTTTGTGTGTTTCAACCACTTGGAAAAGATGGGATAAGAAAGATTCTGTTTTTTTATTTGGAGCATAGTATGATACTATGGTAATGGGAATATCTGATAAATGACCAGTGAGAAGTATATATCTTCCCTCTGGATCTTTCAGTTGTGTTGATAAAGTAAATGGCATGGAGTGATGAAATCCTATAATGCCCCGTACACACGGTCGGACATTGATTGGACATTCCGACAACAAAATCCTAGGATTTTTTCCGATGGATGTTGGCGCAAACTTGTCTTGCATACACACAAAGTTGTCGGAAAATCCGATCATTCTGAACACGGTGACGTAAAACACGTACTTCGGGACTATAAACGGGGCAGTAGCCAATAGCTTTCATCTCTTTATTTATTCTGAGCATGCATGGCACTTTGTGCATCGGATTTGTGTACACACGATCGGAAATTCCGACAACGGATTTTGTTGTCGGAAAATTTTATAGCCTGCTCTCAAACTTTGTGTGTCGGAAAATCAGATGGAAAATGTGTGATGGAGCCTACACACGGTCGGAATTTCCGACAACAAGGTCCTATCACACATTTTCCGTCGGAAAATCCGACCGTGTTTACGGGGCATTAGAGTTCCACGTTGTTTAACCGTGGTAGAGGCAGTGTAAAATTGTGGGTATGAGGTGGAGAGAAATTTAGGGGAAGATTTATCAATAAAGTGGGTTTCCTGTAAGCAAATTATGTGTGCTTTCTTGGCTGAAAAAGATCGCATTGCTTTTGTTCGTTTGTGTGGGATGTTAAATCCTTGTACGTTTAGGGATAGAATGTTTATAGGAGCCATAATAATTCAAAATTGACTATCATAAGATAAGAAATATGGCCTAAAACTATAATATTAGTCATCACCTCGAGAGAGAAAAGAAGAAAGGAAAGAATAGAGAAGGAATAAATAATGTTTGATCGAAAAACCCTAATATAACAGTACCTAGATATTAAATAGTGAAAAATCACTAGGGTGTAGGAGCAACTCCTAGGAGTAATTAAAGGACCCCTAGGGGCTCCAGAGCCATCATCAGAATCCTGCATAATAGTAGCAAGGGTCTGAGGGTGGCAAAGGGGGCAGCAAGTAATTCCAGAAAGGACGAACACCGCCAGATAACCACAGGAACCAGAAGATGCATCTATATATTATAGTAACAAATAAGATTATAAAAAAAACAAAAAAAACACACAGACCATCAAAGCCCTAACCAAACAGGAAACGACCTCTTTAGTAAATACATTTTAAATAAATATATAGATAAATCATTAAATGATTTATATTCTGGGAGGCCATACAATTGAAAACATGTTGTCTTTGAAATTAAGTCATTTCAGACAATGTTTGGTCCTGTAGATCTGAAAAAGAAAAAAATTAGTGAAACAAAAAAATATATAAAGATCAATCCATCGAATCTTCAGTATTAGGAATTGGATTTTCGAAGCGACCGCGCTTATGTAGATTTGAGAGAAAAAGGAAACCCCCAATGATAGGTGATGTGATGATGTTGCAGTATTTGTAATTGGGGTTTAAGAGCACGTCTTTTAGCCACTGTAATAGGAGATAAGGCTGCAAACAGTTGATAGACTTGACCCTGAAAAGTGAGGGAATTCTTTCCTCTAGCTGCTGCAAGCAATTGTTCTTTTGTGCGATAGTAATGCAGTTTAGCAATTATATCTCTAGGAGGGCCATTTGGTTTGCGTGGAGCCAATGCTCTGTATACTCTGTCCATCTCTAATCTCTCCATAGGAATGCCAGGTTGTAATTCCTGAAATAATGCAGTGATATAGGCTTGCACATCAGTGAGAGACTCAGGAATACCCCCTGATCCGCAAATTAGCCCTTCTGTCTCTATTCTCCTGATCCTCTAAATGGGACTGTAAAATAACATTCTCTTCTTTTAGATTTTTAAATTCAGAAATATAGAGCTGAGTTTGGCTTTCAATATCATCTACATGGATCTCCAATTCAGCTGTTCTCAGACCTAGTTCTCTAATTTCTCTAGTCAGTTTATCAGTGATGTGGTCTGATGTTTTCTTTAAAGCCTTCTGTAAAATACATTCAAATTTTTTAAATAAGGCAGATTGAAGTTCTGTCTGTGAATTTCCAGAGTCAGAATCAGATTCCTCATTAATGTCCACAGTATATAGTTTGATTTTCAGAGGCTTAACCTTGTGTGAGGTGCTAGGCTGTGAGGAGACTGCCGCTGCCATCTTGGAAGACAGCTGAGGCGTTGTTTCTTTGTTAATGCCGGTTTTAAATTTTGACTTTGTGCCTCTCAAAACCATACTTAGTTATACCTGAGGCTTTGCAGTACGTGTGGCTGTCGTTATTTTGAAGTTTAAGGACCTCTGGAACCTGTAGTCCCCCGGCGCGAACGTCACTGGAGTGAAGCTCTAAGCCTGCATTACTATCCTCTCAGGCATCCGCGCATGCGCCCCCTTTAACTTATATTTTTTATTCATTTCCCGTATTGTCCATATGAGCCTGCACTGCATTTTATGCATGACCCTTATGCATACACTGGACGTTCAAAATGAGTACTTCCATGTCCTCTGTATACACACATGCATGGGTCTGCATATAGACTCGACTCATTATGTATATATAACTGTATTGCTGACCATACTGCTGAGCTTGTTACTATTGTCCCCTCTCATCATTTTTCTTGTCAAAAGATTTTATTGTACATACAATGCGGTATTTGACATTACAGTGAGTACAAGTTATGCAATAAAGGAAATGAAGCTCAGAAATACATATTTAAACAATGTAGATTATATATTGCATTATAAGTTCTTATGGTATTAATAATACATACAAATGGTGCTGGTTGTAAGAGGAGTTGTGTTCTATGGTTAGTATGAGCTTCCAAATAAAACTAAAAAAGAATAAGTAGAGAAGAAAGGAGAGATAGAAAGAGGAAGTGCAAGAAAGAATAGAGGGAAGAGTCCGTATGGTTGAGTCGAGGCGAGGTCCATCGCAGTCACTAAAGACTATATAATGCATTGGTTCACTGGGTCAGTTACCATGGTAGTAAAACTTCTTTGTTAAAAGTTGAAGGCAAGTAGTTGCTAATCCATGGTTGCCATATTTTATCAAATTTGACAAACGAGTCATTGTCAATGGCTACCATTTTAGCTTGAGTCATGGTTACGTTCATTCGATTTACTACCTCTTCCACTATCAATGAAGGAGATCTCCAGGCTTTTGCCAGTGTTTGTTTTGCCGCTGTAAATAGTTGGATGAGTAATTTAA
Source organism: Aquarana catesbeiana (assembly GCF_042186555.1). Lineage (NCBI taxonomy): Eukaryota > Metazoa > Chordata > Amphibia > Anura > Ranidae > Aquarana > Aquarana catesbeiana. The sequence continues at coordinate 427,614,922 of NC_133326.1, forward strand.
ATTGGTTATGTGTTAAAAATTCTGGTTTTCGGTTAATGAGAGCCATTGCAGGATCAGGGGTGATGGATATTCCTAACATTTTAGATGCAATAGTAAAGATAGCCTTCCAAAAGATTTGTGCTTTTGGGCATGACCACCAAATATGAAAGTGAGTACCTGGGTCAGAGCATCCACGATAACACTCTGTCGAGTAGTTATGCACATATTTCGCTATTCTAACCGGTACAAGGTACCATCGTATTAAAACTTTATAATTAGCCTCTATTGCTAGTATGTTTGGGGAAGCCGATTTGGTTGTTAACCAAATTTGATTCCATTCTGTTGTTTCCAGTGTTCGTTCTAAATCTCCCTCCCATTTCTGTACATACGATGGTTTCTCCGTTTCGGGTTGGTTTACTAATTGAGCATAAAGGGTCGAAATCATGCCTTTAGCATGAGGATTATCTTTACAAAATTTTTCAAATGTAGTGAATTGAGTCAGTGGAGATTTTGTGGTTAAGAGAGGCATAAAGAAATTTTTAATCTGAAGATATCTAAATAATTCTGATTGAGGTAATCCATATTTGTCGCAGAGGGTTGGGAAGGGAATAAAGGATGAGGAATTTACAAATTTGTGCATGTTTAGTACATCATAAGTAATCCATGCTTTGAAAGATCTAGGTGAGACCCATGCTGGGTAGAATGCAGGGTTTTTATAGAAAGATAATAGAGGGTTATGTAAAGATTGTAATTGATTTCTGAGTTTGTATTTGTCCCACATGGAGATAAAATGTTTGGTAATTGGGTTACCTAACCCTCTACGATCTCTTGGCGAAAGCCAGAGCAGATTTGCAATTGATAAGGGATCGCAGTCAGCTGCTTCAATTGACACCCAAAGAGGGGATTCATGTTGTGTATGGTATTTAGTTAAAGTTGCTATATGAGCCGCTCTATAGTAAGAGGCAAAATTGGGACATCCTAGACCACCATTCAACTTAGGGAGATATAATGTATGCAGTTTCGTACGAGGTTTAGAGGAGCCCCAAATAAATGAATTTGCTTTTCTTTGTATAATTCTTAAGTAATAGGCAGGAATTGGGATAGGTAAAACTCTGAATAAATATAATAATTTGGGTAAGATTGTCATTTTTATTGTGTTAATTTTTCCAAACCATGATAGAGGGAGGTGATTCCAGGATTTCAGCATATTTGTTATATTTTTAACCATTGGAGGGTAGTTAGCTGAAAAAAGATCCAAATAGGATGCAGTGAGATGTATTCCTAGATAAGGGATAGATTTATCTGCCCAAGTAAATGGGAGACCGTTTTTAGCTGAATTTAATTCCAATGTTGAGAGGGATATGTTTAATGCTATACATTTTTTAGAATTAATGAAAAGACCTGAAAAGGCAGCAAAGTCATCAAGTATTGGCATCAAATTGGGGCCTGATATTTGCGGTGATGAAAGAAACAAGAGGATGTCATCCGCAAATAGACATAGTTTGTGATGAAATCCTCCTATCTCAATTCCAGTTATGGTTGGTTCTGATCTAATTCGTTGGGCAAGAGGTTCTATGAGGAGGGCAAACAACAGGGGCGAAAGCGGGCACCCCTGTCTAGTGCCCCTCTCAATGTTAAAGGCCTCAGATTTATACCCTGCGTATTTAACGTATGCTTTGGGTTTATTATATAAAGCTTTGATCCAGTTTATAAAATTCGGGCCAAAACCCCATTTTTGTAACATATAATGCAAGTATGGCCAAGATATGGAATCAAAGGCTTTTTGAATATCAAGTGAAAGAAAACAGGAGGGAATGCGTCGGGTCTTGGCAATTTGTGCTAAAAGAACCGCTCGTCGTACATTATCGCCTGCTTGGCGAGTTGGCATAAAGCCAACCTGATCACGATTTATAAGAGTGCCAATGAAATCACCAAGACGGGACGCTAAAATTTTTGCCAAAATTTTGATGTCTATATTAAGCATCGAGATAGGATGGTAGTTAGTACAGGATGTGTCATCTGCATGAGGCTTAGGAATCATGCATATGATCGCCGTTAAGGATTCCTGTCTGAATGAATTGTTTTCAAGTAGTGCATTAAATGTTTCTGTTAATATGGGGGAAATAGAGTCTGAAAAGGTACGATAATATAATGCTGAATAACCATCAGGTCCTGGTCTTTTATTAATTTTTAATTCTTTGATGATTTTTGCTACATCTTCTACCTTGATGGGTTCCTCTAATTGCGCTTTTTGTGAATCAGATAATTCAGGTAAATTAATTTTTGAGAAAAAGGAATCTGCTTTGTTTAAATTAAACGAATTTGACTCCGTGTACAGTGTTTTTAGGTGGGAACGAAATTTATGGACAATTTTAAGGGGATTACTAGTGTATATATTTTTAGATATCTTCAGCTTAATTGGTTTAAAAGATTTATTAGTTGTTTTGAGTGCACGTGCCAAGTATGTGCCTGGTTTATTCGATTTCATATAAAAGGCATGCCTGGAACGACGTAATATTTTATCAGTTGATTCTGTTAGAAAAAGATCATATTCCAGGCGTGCCTTCTCTAATTCACTTTTAGTAATTGGGTTAGGATTGTTTTGAAACGCTAAGAAGTGGGAATTAAATTGTGTTTCTAATTTTCGTGCAAGATTTCTACGTTCTCTTTTGAGTATACCAATCTGTTGCTGAAATATCCCTCTCAACACCGGTTTATGAGCTTCCCAAATTGTTATTGGAGAAATTTCTGGGCTTTTGTTGAGTATGAAATACTCTTTCAATGCATGTTCAATTTTATTTCTATATATAGGTTGTTTGAGTAATATTTCTGGTAGATACCATGTTTTATCTTGAGTTTTAGGTATAGTGGATGTAATGGTGGTTAGGACTGCGTTGTGATCAGACCATGGGATGGGGATTATGTTTGATGATAGAATTTCTGGTATCATCCCTGTGGTAAGAAAAATATGATCTATACGACTGAATGTTTGATGGGGGTGTGAAAAATATGTGTAGTTTCTTTTTGTTGGGTTACTCTCCCTCCATGAATCAACTAGATTGTGTTTCGAAAGAAGTTGAGAGAGGGATATTTTAGATTGGTTTCGAGGTGACGTATATGGAGTTTTGTCCAGAAATGGGAGGAGAACCTGGTTGGAATCACCACATACTATAATTGTTCCCATTTTATGTGTATTAACTACTTGCAAGAGATGTGTTAAAAATGGAATTGGTTGTTTGTTTGGAGCATAATAGGAGACCACAGTTACTTCTGTATCTAAAATGTTTCCCGTCAGGATTAAATAACGTCCTTCCGGGTCTTTAATTTCCGAGTGGACTGTGATTGGGGTGGAGCGGTGGAATGCCACTAAAGTTCCGCGTTTTTTGGTATTGGCCGAGGCAGTAAATACTTGTGGATAGGATGAACTAAAAAATTTAGGTGTTGAGTTTATTGTAAAATGCGTCTCTTGAATACACACAATGTGTGCCTTTTGTGTTTGGAATGATCTAAAAGCTTTAGTACGTTTCTGTGGCACATTGAGTCCCTGCACATTGAGGGATAAGATGTTTAAAGGAGCCATGGTAACTGAGTCAGTAGGCAGCACTTACCAATTATTCTGGTTTGGAGAACGCTGAACTCAACCCATACGGACTTGAAAAGGGGAAAGAGAAAAAAGAATCTTGTGTGATCTGGTTTAGGGAAGAAGAAGAAAACAGGTAAGATTTCATTACATAAGCTTAAGAATAAAATACTAAGGTGTTCAGAATTTGCCCGTGGTGAGGGGCAAATTCGTCAGGTCTCCCCATATTAAGCGGGGGGGATCCGAGGAAGACTAGGTGAGGCGCACGGAATTTCCGTGAGCAGGAGAACCACTTTGTAAAAAATGTAAAAAGGAAAAATAACATCACTAGGATGTAAATTTGTAGCCCTTAAGGCTTGGAACGAAACATCTCTATATTATCTAATGTTTTGAAGAAAAACTTAACACTTATGAAATAAAGATTGTTTAAATTCTCTGTTATTTAAGTAGAATAAACTATCCAGTCTGGAAAAAGAGGAGAAAAAAAATAATATATATATATATATAAAAAAATATGTTTTGTGGTTAGTGTTTAGGTTTACTATTAAACTTTGTTTCAGTATTTTACCTAAAAGTATCACTTATAGAAGTAAATTTGTATCATTTCAGTCATGACTAGGTCTTCTTTTGATAATAATAGTGTTTAACTCAAAGTTGCAACTGATAAATAGGAAAGGTATTTTAACCAATCTGGTTAGGGAAAAAGAAAAAGCTACTTAGTTTCAAAATATGAAGTAAGTATGGAACTTATAGGAATGGTGTTTTCGTATGATAATATTCAACAAACTCAGATGACATCTGAGTAAAGAGTTAATCTAGCCCATCTTATAATTATTTTTAAAGATGGGCTAGATTATTTTTAAACCTTTTTTTTTTTTTTTTTTTTTTTTTTGTAAAAAAAAAAAACTATGTGTATATAATCTATATAACAATATATCTAAGAAATAAATTTATAATTCTCCTGACATGACTGAGCTTCCTTATTTATTTGATTATAGTAGTGTGGAACTCAATGCTGCATACAATAAATAAGGAGAGCTACTTTAAACCATTCCATTTATATAAAAAAAAGAAAAGAGAACAACAAAAAAAACAAAAAACAAACCTGGTTTCATGTTTTGGGAATAAATATGGGACTAAAAAGATCTATGTTCTCAGATGATTATGTTAAGTATATATAATTGTTACTTGAATCTGGGATTTACCCTTGTCCATATTGTATTCTATTTATTAGAATACAAGTATGGGATGTAAATTCATGTAAGAATTGCATTGTGAATGCATCCAATATGCTGTGTATTCATTGAGAGCATATCTTTTTAGCTAATTTTATATTTTATGTTTAAATTCATGTTCCTGGAAAAATAGTCTTTCAGTCCATTGGATCTAGTTCTTGTTCTTGTGGAGGGGATATATAGCGGCCTCTCTTGTGGACATGCTGGTTGCCGTTTTTTTCTATAGCTGGGGATGAAGTTGGTAGTGAAGAAGCGGATGCTGTTCGTCTTCGTGAGGTATTGATTGCAGATGTTCCATTGATCAAGTTAAGATCTTGTAG